>NC_055998.1:124744727-125050150 GCF_018446385.1 Zingiber officinale
TTCTCCCCCCTATTGTCACACATCAAAAACTCTCCCCTGAAGAGTTACCCAACATTGTTCATAACTTCACTTGTTGTGTACAACACCATAATGAAGGTCTCATATCCTTGATTATCTGCAATGCTCATCCTTGAGCATTAACCTCTTCACAAACACAATGAAGGTCTCCTACCCTTCATCCTTGAGCATTTACGCTAAAGAAGGTTAACCATCTTCCAAGGTGTATGAAAAATTAATTTTCATGTCCTTAAAAAGTAACTTCTCATAAAGACATGATCGTAACTTCTGTCATTGCACTAACAATGACTTAGAATCCCTAAATCTTTAGAAAACCCAAATTTAGAGGTTTTGAGGTTTAAAAATTCAATATTGAAACCAAACCTCACCTAAACTTTAACTTAGTCTTCTTAACCAATTCATTCCTGTTTTCATCATGAAAACTCCCCCTAAATGTATACAAAAGTGTTTCAAGGGGTTAGGAATGGTTACCTAGACTAAAAATTATTTAAAATGTTGAAATCTGGCTTTCCTAGCTAAAATCAGCATTTTCAATCGATTAAAATCATTCCAATCGATCGCCTGATCGATTCCGCGAGCTTCTGTTCGTGGAAATTACCCTTGAGTCGATTAGCTGATCAATCTAGCTTGGGTCAATCAATCAGCTAATCGATTTCGCGACGTTCTGGTCGCGAAAAATGCATTCTCAATTGATCGGTTGATTGATTGAGGTCTTCCAATCGACGGGCGGATCGATTGGATTTCTGTTTTCCTGAAATCCAATTTTAGCGAAATTCAGAAATGCCCTAGAAATTCTACAAAATTCTAAAAATCATGAAAACTCAAAATACACCCGAGTATAAAGGCATTTATCCTTATATAAGATTCTCAACATATTGCCGGCTGATCACAGGCCGAGCGAGCACCCTCGCGCTCATGTATGCTCGGCCATGCAAGACCCGCCCGAGCATAAGGACATTAGCCTTATATAATATTCTCAGCATATCACCGGCCGACCCAGGTCGAGCGAGTGCGTCTGCGCTCATGTATGCTCGACCGGACAAAGCCCACCCGAGCATAAAGGCATTTAGCCTTATATAATATTCTCAACATATTATCGACCGACTACAGACCGAGCGAGTACCCACATGCTCATATATGCTCGGCCGGGCAAAGCCCGCTCGAGCATAAAAGCATTTTACCTTATATAAGATTCTTAGCATATTGTCGGCCGATCGCAAGCCTAGCGAGCATCCCCACGCTCATGTATGCTCGACCGAGCAAAGTCCGCCCGAGTATAAAGACATTTAGCCTTATATAAGATTCTTAGCATATTATCGGTCGATCACAGGCCGAGTGAGCGCCTCCGCGCTCATGTATGCTCGGCCGGGCAAGGCCCGCCCGAGTATAAAGTTACTTAATCTTATAATACATTCCTAATATATGGTCTGCTTGAGCAATTGACTGAGACATATTCAACAGGAAACATTCTTAATAGTATATACAGTCGGCTTGAACTATCGGTCGAGACATATTCAACAGGAAGCATTCTTAACAGTATATATGCCCGGCTTGAATGATCGGTCGAGACATATTTAACAGGAAGTATTCTTAACAGTATATATGGTCGGCTTGAATGACCGGCCAAGACATATTCAACAGGAAGCATTCTTAACAGTATATACGGTCGGCTTGAACGACCGACCGAGACATATTCAACAAGAGGTATTCTTAACAGTATATGACCAGTTTGAACGATCGGCCAAGACATGCTTAACAGAATATTTGACAGAAAATATCTTCTAGAAGCTTTTTCAATTATAATGACGTGCTCCCATTATAAATATAAGTTATAAACGATAAAATGGGTACATCTGGGGTACATAAAACATTCCTTAACGGATTATTGTACGAAGTATAGAAGATGACTTCATCTCCTAACAAATCCTAATGAACTGGGGACCACTTCACGACTACGGAGGTCACGTGAGGTAGTATAAAAAGGGGAATCCTCTCCGTTGGCAAGGTACTCAAATTCTGGCATCTAAACTCTGTTTTCATTTCAGTTACTGTTCTTCTTCTTCCACCTGTGAGAAGAACTGACTTAAGCATCGGAGAGTCTAGCCAGGGATCCCCACCCCGGTCTTAGGTCATTAACGCTTTGTTGGCTCGTCTCACTGTGCGCAGGAGTGTTGAGGAGTTTCTTTATATATTCAAAATTCATTTTCATCGGAGGCCATCGTCATTTATCAAAGTCAGTGCTCATCTTCGCAGATTTCAGACAGGATCAATAGTTTACTGGTCAAATTTGTCCGTTGGCTGACGTGGCAGCTCCGGGCGCTTGGAGTAAGTCCTGATGCCCTTAGCGGTGCATCTTATGCTTTGCAATGGCTCTTCAAGGGCTTGATGATAATATGTTATCCTTGCCCAGGTGCCTAGACTAGTCCAGGCGCTTGGGTTGGTATGGACATGGACTCCGAGAGTTATCCCGGCCTAATACTAGTGTTGGTCTTTAAAGACCAACACATTAGAGTTAATCTTTAAAGATAAGCTCTAATATTAGTATTTATTTCTAGAAATTAGCATCACTTTATACTTTATATATAAGAAAGAAAAGGGAATTATTACATATAGATGAAAGATTAAAATATTTAAATTAAAGCCGTATTAGATGGCCACATAGGTTGTGGTCTAAAGTCACCCATATAAGGTTGTGTAAAATAAAATTTCTATAGATTATATATATATATATATATATATATATAGATAGGTCAACCTTTTGGGTCATTATCATATTATTATTTACACATTAATTCCAAATGAACAACTCAACCTCAGTAGGCCACATGTAACTTTCGCCGTGGACTCTCCAATTCCTTCTTTCTTCTCATCTTTTAATTTTCTTCCTTATCTACTTAATTATGCTTGGCCTTAATCACCACGACGACTATCTAATGCATGGATAGATTGCTGATTAATCTGTTTTTGGTCGTCGCTATATATTTGGTCTCTGAATTCTTAAATTTTGTTCATGTAGTTCCAAAGTAGAATATTTATATAGGGCCGATCGGTTGTAAGTCTGATAAGATATAAGGGCTCAAAGGCCCTATGAGAAAAATAAAAAAATAGGTCGCTAAGTAGTTAATGCTCAGTTGGAATTAGAAGAATTAGGCTGGACGATTCAGGCTCTATGTATTTAAACCTTATATAAAATGAATTAGGCTGGATGATTCAGGCTCTATGTATTTAAACCTTATATAAAATTCTTAACATGTGATCGGTCGGGCAAAGGTAAGAATTTCTATGGGCGCTCAACCAGGCAAAGTTCAGGTGGGTTTAAAGATAATTAACCCTATAAAACTCTTAACATACGATTGGCTGGGCAAAGACCGATCAAACATAAGGTTTTTTATGAATACCCAGCTGGACAAGACCCAGACGGTCCCAGAGATACTTAACCTTATATATATGGCTCTCGATATGTGTTCGGCAGGGTAAATGCTAAATGAACATAAGGTTCTCTGAGAACACCCGGTCGGCAAGGCCTGGGCGGACCCAGAGATACTTAACCTTCACTACAATAAATTTGAGATTCAACCACACCTAAGACAACGGTTTTTAAAAAAAAACTGTTGTCTATTTTTCATTTAACAACAATTTTATTGAAAATCGTTGTTGTTGGTCATGTTTTTCTAAAAATAGACAACGATTTTTAAAAAATCATTATCTTTTGTATGTCAAAGACAACAGTTTTTGAAAACTGTTGTCTATGAGATTTTTTTTAGCATACGACAACAGTTTTAATCAACCGTTGTCTATTAACATTGGTTACATGTTAATAAACAACAGTTTTATTAAATTGTTGTCTATGTGTGTGTTTTGGAGTTTAAGATTATGATGTTGTCTTTGAATTTTTTTTTTTAAAAAATAGTCCAACATAGTTATTTTTCCATTTTCATGGATAATAATTTCTTTATAGAATCTCATTTTCATGGATGAAATGAAATTTATATAACTAGATATTTTCTCTCTTATGTGGCAAAAGGCGATTCGCTCGTCCCAGCACCCCCGCCAACCCGTCCCTAGACCAACACAGAGGAGGTAAATCACGGGTGGCTACTAGCCATTAGTGCAAATGGCCAAGACATGGAGGAGGTTATGCTCGGTCACGCCGAGTTTCGACCCCAAGACCTCATGTGGCAACACCCCATGCCTTAACCATCACACCGCCCCGAGGGGACAATATTTTCTCTCTTAAGATGTTATATCTATGGCAATTCAATGAATTTAGGGAAAAATAAAATAAAATAAAATAATAAATCTATAAATAATTGGAAAATGAATTTATATAACCACTTATTAAATTTTAGAAAAAAATTCTAGATTTATTTGGGGTTTGTTTAATGAATTTATAAGGGGGTGTTTGATTTAGGGGAATAGGAGTGGGGAATGGGAATGAGAATCATTGATTGTCATTGTTAATGTTTGGATTATAGAAATAAGAATACAAATAAGGGAATGAATCCTTGAAATTGGGTAATAACTCATTCCCATGTACCTCACCTTCAATGAGCCATTATCCTATTTTCATCAATCAAAATATTCCCTTATTCCAAAAATACCCTTGACCTAAAACTAAAATTTTCTCCCTTAATATTAAATATCAAAATATATTTATTTATTTTTTCTTTCATATCACTTCTCTCTCCTTGTTCTCTCTCATCATATTTTCTCTCTTATCATTTTATCACACACTTTCTCCCTCCTTGATCTCTCCTATCACACACTCTTTTTTTTTTCTCATCACACTTTCTCTCTCATCATACTTTCTCTCTCCTCAATCTCTTCCATCGCACTCTCTTCCTTCTTTTTCTCTCATCATACTTTCTCTCTCATCATACTTTCTCTCTCCTCAATCTCTCTTGTCACACTTCCTCTTTTTTTCCTCAACACACTTTCTCTCTCATCATACTTTCTCTCTCTTCAATCTCTCCCATCACACTCACCGTTCTTTTTTTTCTCATCACACTTTCTCTCTCATCATACTTTCTCTCTCACCATATTTTTTCTCTCCTCAATCTCTCTCATCACACACTCTCTCCTCATTTTTCTCATTACATTTTCTCTCTCTTCATCCTCTCCCATCATACTTTCTCTCACATCATATTTTCTCTCTCATCTTCTCTCATCATGCTCTCTTTTCTCATTTTCTTTCATCACACTTTCTCTCTCTTCATTCTTTCTCATCACACTTTCTCTCTCATGAGACTTTCTTTCTCATCATTCTCTTTCATCATATTTTTCTCTGACATTCATCTTTCTCTCACAGCTAATTTTTTCTCTTATTTTCTTTTAAGGGTAAAAAAGGAAATTTTGATTTATTCCGATAGAAAATATGCAACTAACCAAATATTACTTTTAAGAGTGATATCCATGCTCATACCCATTCTCATTCTACAATACAATGATTCTCATTCCGATTCCTATTCCTAGGAAAGAACCAAACGCCCCCTAAGTAATTCAGATAACTAACGAGGTATGAGAAAAAGTCCGTTGGGTAATTTATTTAAAGGAAATGTTGATTTACAAAATTTGTTTTTTTCCTTTTGCCCTTAACCTCCGCCGTTTCCTCTCTTCTCTTTCGTGATTTCGAAGCCGCCCTCACGTGACTTCGAAGCCGCCGTCACGCGACTTCGAAGCTATCGGCCCTACTTTGGACTCTTTCGTCTCCGTCTCCCCCTCCCCATTGTGTACCGACGCAGAAGACGCCGACCACATTCCCATCGTCACCGACCGCACGAGCCCTCTGCCACCTCCCTCGGCCGACATGGGGTCTTTGCCCAACCCCTTCTCTATTTGTCGTCGTCTTGGTGACCTAAGCAAGGCACTGCCCCGCCCGCCGCCAAGGACTTGAGATCCTTGGCAGTCTTCTGACAGAGACCCAACCCTTGCCCTCAAGGCAGTCGATGTCCGCACGCCCTGCCCTCAACGCAGCCAAATTGGGTAATCGGTTTCATTAACAATGTTAATTAAAGTTCTGATTTTGTTAATTATAGTTGATTAATTGGATGGTAGGTTAATAAGTTAATTGAATTAAAGTTCATAGATGCATGCATGCTAACAGTAAAATTTAATCAAATAACTAAATGGGGATCGATTAATCAATCCAAATGATAGTTAGGATTTATCCTTTCGTTGTCTAATGGTGTTGTTCTTCTCTTTTGATGAAAAGGTCACTTATTAATAACGGATTGGATCTTCCTGGTCCCTTCGATTCCTCTACGAGAGTTGGTTAAGGTATTCTTACTTTCCATGCATCAGGTGTATAGGAAAAATAATATAAGTGTTTGTGCATGGAATTTGGATAGTTTCATAATTATGTTAGAAATTTTGTATAACTCTTAAATTTTAAGCAAACAATCAGTTGATTTGATAACAAGAAATATCAATTAGGTAAAATTTGAGATCCAGATATCATAGCCCTTTGCATTCCTTTCCTTGGATTGGATCTAATGTAAATTTAGTTTTGTCATATTAATTCCTGAAAACGTAATGCCATTGATGTAACATTCCGTGCTCTGAATTCAGCATTACAAATTTTGCTGAGATTGATTAGATGAATCATAAGTCCTTATTCAATCCATTTAGAATTCGTTACAAGACATGTAAGAAGGTTAAATAATCACTAGAAAAGGAGAACATATGATTAACCTACCTAGGTTGTCTATGATTATTAGAATTATGTTAATACATAGCTTTGTTCTGTATCCTATGTTTGTAGGATTTGAGTTCGAAACAAACCCTCTGACTAGACGGTTTGGACACTCTACATTGTCTACATTTGAGGTGGGTAATTTCTGCTTGTTTTCTTTAGTTTCTTTGACCTTAGTGCATAATTCTATTATTTGCGTTGATTGTGTAGTAGTTCTTGCTTGTCTTCTATATTTGACTTGTTTCTTTAAATGATGAAACTTAAATTAAAGATTAGAAAGTCAACTAATGTAACATGCCACTCCACTTCTCTTCTTATGATTTAGCTCATGATCAATATAAACTGAAAGGATTAATCCAGAGCATATGGTAACTTTCTGGATTCATTTTTATTTAAGACATTCTTTCTTTTAATGGTCTCTTTTAGAATTTAATGTATGACTTATTCCTCAGCATCACATGGAGTGTGTGGGAATCTTTACATTAGATTGCCCCTTTTAGAATTTAATGCTTCTTGATCACTGAAAAATAATGTTTGCATGGTTTATAATAGAAGCTTTGTATGCAGTGACCTAGAATGAAAATTTTGCTTCATAAGAAATTTAAGAGCCACCATATTGTTTCAAGAGGTTACCATTTAGGTTACATAGATAACGCTTTTTGCACTTCTGTTAGATGACTAGATCTAATGGTTTTTATGATTATGTAACATTTAAGTAGTGCAATTAGAATTTGGTGTACAATTTGGTTTTTAATTTGTAATATATGTCTTTGTTTGAGTAGGTGCCCTCAAAAGTACTAGGAAGAACGCCGAAAAACTAAAAAAATGAAGAGACTTTAATAAGTTGAGGAGCACTAGGAGCTGCAGTGTCGCCTCTTCACCGACATCTAAGCAGAAAATCTCATGTTATATTGTCTACCTTTGTTTTAATAGTGTTGTTAGTTATCATTTTGATGGTTGCTTATAAAATTTCTTTAGAATGTTGTAGATATTATTTTCAAATGTTAAAAAATTATATATTAAATTTTATTTTAAAATTTAGAATTTTGAATGATTTATAATATTGGAAAATTATGTATTAATTATTTTTACTTTTTATCTGAAAAAAAACAATGATTTTTCATTGTTGTCATAGGCAGTTTAAAACTGTTGTTGAATGCTATGTTATTAAAGGCACATACTAAAAGACAACGGTGAAAAACTTGTTGGGACCTTTGTGCCCGCTAGAGGGGGGGTGAATAGCGGCTCGTCGCGCTTGCGTCGATTTGCTTCGTCTTGATAATGTGCAGCGGAATACAAAGACACAAACACTCACAACGCTAACAACTAGGATTTACTTGGTATCCATCTCAAGATGAGGTGGTTAATCTAAAGATCCACACACGACACACTATCTTCACTATGAATCACTCTTTCTCAATCGCAGCCGGAGGCGGAGAAACCTCGTACAAACTCACACAACAATACACACAAAAATACAAGAAGAAGGAATATAAATACACGTAAAGACACTCTCTTCTTGCATACTTGTACTTGTTGTTGCCTCTTGAACCTTGAGAGAACACTCCCAAGAGCCTTCAAGAACTGGCGGTGAAGATCAGAGAAGCTCGCTGTGAATCGGAAAGAAATAGCAGGAAGAAGAACGCAAAGTTTTGCGGAGAAAACGCTCCGCAACGGCTATATCCTGTGCTCCCAATCGATCCAAATCAACCTCAATCGATTGCCACGTCAGCATTGCTCCATCCCAACCATCCATCGCTCGTTTCCTGCGCAACGGTCACTTCCCAATCGATCGACCGATCGATTGGGACTGCCTGAATCGATCGCTCGATCGATTCAGAGCCTTTCTGTGCTCTCGCGTCCGTGCGAGAGCTTCTGCTGCCCAATCGATCGACCGATCGATTGGCAGCTCCAAATCGATCGCCCGATCGATTGGGAAAGCCTCTGTGCTCGCGATTTCACATCCCAATCGATCGACCGATCGATTTGGCCTTCCCATAATCGCAGCACACTCAATCAATCGACTGATCAATTGGACCCTGGTTCAATCGACTGATCAATTGGACCCTGGTTCAATCGATCGCCCGATCGATTGACCAGCCTGGACTTGACTCAAACTCAAGTCCAAAATCTTCAACCTAACTCCTGGTCAACCGTGACCTGCTGGGTCTCCATGCCTAGCATTTGGCCACACCCAACCAACCTCGAACTAGCCTTCTAGCCTCCTCCATCAACCTTGCGTCTCTCGGATATCTCCCATCCTTCACGCTTTGCCTTCAGGAGCTTCCTTCGGCCTCATCTTAGTTGTCAGATTATACCACCACACTCGAGCAACCTCTAACTAGCCTTCTAGCCTCCTCCATCAGCCTTGCGCCCCTCGGATATCTCCTTATCCTTCACGCCTTGCCTTCAAGAGCTTTCTTCGGTCTCATCCTAGTTATCGAGTTCTCCTTGCCAGGTCACACTAAGACATTCCGTTGCCTGGCTCCTCACCAGGACTTCCTCCTTTGCCAAGATCAGACTTGGACTTTCAATTACCTGGCTCCTCACCAGGACTTCCCAAATGCTTGGCTCCTCACCAGAACTTCCCAAATGCTTGGCTCCTCACCAGGACTTCCCAAATGCTTGGCTCCTCACCAGGACTTTCTCCTTTGCCAAGATCACACTTGGACTTTCCAATTTGTCTAACCTCCAGTTAGGACTTTCACCACTGCCTAAACTCCAGTCAGGACTTCCATACGCCTAACCTCTAATTAGGACTTCCATACGCCTAACCTCCAGTTAGGACTTTCTAAGTCAAGTCTCCTGTCAACCTTGACCTACTTGACTTGTATTCTCATCACTTCCACCACTGCCTAAACTCCCGTTAGGACTTCCATACGCCTAACCTCCAATTAGGACTTTCTCAGTCAAGTCTCCTGGCAACCTTGATCTACTTGACTTGTATTCTCATCAACCTGGTTAACCCTTTGACCATCTCCATAACTAGACGATTGCTCCAACAATCTCCTTATATTGTCAAACATCAAAACTCAAATCCTGACTCAAGCTTGACTCAACTTAAGCTTAGTTAAACTTGTCAAACTTGACCTAGGGAAATTGCCCCAACAATCTCCCCCTTTTTGATATTTGACAATACCTCTAAGTTAGGCTAAATTTCATAGCCTTAATTTCTTCTTTATTCCAAGGCTAAATTCCATAACCTTAACTTCTTCTTTACACAAGGCTAAATCCCATAGCCTTAATTCTTTTTCATACCAAGGTTAAATCCCATAGCCTTAATTCTTCTTCATCACAAGGCTAAATCTCATACCCTTAACCTCTTCTTTATTACAAGGCTAAATCTCATAGCCTTAACATCTTCTTTATCATAAGGCTAAATCTCATAGCCTTAACCCTTTTCATGACAAGACATGAATGAAGGTTTCCTTCATTCTCTCCCTTTCCTAGAGGGCAAACTCTCCCTACTTGGGATGAAGCCATAACTTAACCTTCCATTCTCCCCCTTTGTCATACATCAAAAACTGAAAACAAACTCTTCTCTATAAGAGTTAACTCTTCATTGTTTACAACCTCATATTTTGTTAACAACTCCACAATGAAGATCTCATATTCTTCATTGCCGCCAAAGCTCCCCCTTGAGCTCTATTTCACTTCACAATGCTTATCCTAGAGCATGCCTCAACTTCTCAATGAAACTCCCATTCATTGTATTCAATGCTCCTCCTTGAGTAGTAATCTTCTTCTCTATGCTCATCCAAGAGTATTTTTCACTTTACCAATGAAGGTCTGATCTCCTTCATTAACCCAATGCTCTCCCTTGAGCAGTAATCTACTCCACAATGCTCATCCGAGAGCATTTATCATCCTGGCAATGAAGATAACTAATTTTCCATTGTTCCCCAATACTCGACCCTGAGTATTAATTCATCACGAAGGTTTACCCCCTTCCGAGGTCTTTTGAAAAGATTTTTATGTTTTCAAAGAGTAACTCCCCCTAAAAACATGGTCAAACTTCTATCATTGCACCAACAATGACTTGGGGTTCCTAAATAATTAGAAAAATCAAAACTCGAAGTTTTGAGATTCAAAATTCAATAATGAAACTAAACCTCAACCTAAACTTCACCTAAGTCGACATTAACCAAACCATACTTGTTTTCATCATGAAAACTCCCCCTAAGTGTATACAAATATATTTCAAAGGGTTATGAATGGTTAATGACCCTTGAAAACCAAAACTTGAAGTTTTAAGGTTCCAAAATTCAGAATTGAATCTAAACCTTATCCTAAACTTCACTTTGGTTTCTCTTAATCAATCCATACTTGTTTTCATCATGAAAAACTCCTCCTAAATGTATACAAATGTATTCCAAGGGGTTTGGAGTGGTTAACGGGACTCGAAGTGACTTGAAATGCTGAAATCAGGCTTTTCAGGCCAAAATCAGACTTCCCAATCGATTGAAGTTGGGACTCAATCGATTGAAATCACTTAATCGATCCATTGATTGATTCCGCAAGCTACTGCTTGCAGAAATTTCCTCTGAATCGATCGATTGATCGATCCAGACTGGGTCAATCGATCGGCTGATCGATTCACTACCCTTCTGTTCGCGGGAATTGACTTCCCAATCGATTGGCTGATTGATTCAACCCAATCCAATCGATCGGTTGATTGATTGGGTTTCTAATTTCTCTGAAATCTAGTTTCAGCGAAATTCAGAAACTTTCTAAAAATTCTACAAAAATCTAAAAATCATGAAAACTCATGTAGTCATTATTTAGGATATACTTTATCAAGGAAAATTATTTTTCTATGAAAATACTTCCTATTTTCAAAGATTGACATAACTTTGAAAACCCTTGAAAACTTTAATGTTTTCTCCTAATTTGTGTCTAACTTTTCAATGATGATTACTATCAAAAGATAGTCTTCACCAAGGTTTTCAAAAAATATTTTAAAATCATTTTCAAAATCAATATCCAACTATGTTCTTTGGACTCAATGCACATGACTTGTACATTAGGTTTCCCAATGATTGGAAAACACATAACTATGTGTTTTGATGAACCTAAAACTCAACAAGATGCACTAAATCAATATCTTGAGTTTTGTTCACCATCCTAACATCTTACTTATATCTAACGTGTATTAAAACATATACAAGTCACCTTATAGTTCTTGTGAGATGTATATTTGGTTTTTTCCCTAAACTAAGGGATCATGCATATCTATTTAGGCATTATAAGACTTATGATCATTCACCTAGAATGTCATTTGGTATAATCACACTAATTTGGATATTTACCATTCATAATAAGTGTCTATTGTCCTTAATTACAAGTAAATTGACATAATGCATGATGAACAATTGCATACATCAACATAAGCAATTTTCAAAAGAAAAAACATATTATAGCTACATGATGTATGTATGACATGACATGGTATTTTTATATTTTTCATAATAAAATGAATGCAACACATGATGTCATGACATATAATATGCAATCAATCATGACATTTTAGCATAAATAATATATACCTAGATAATCTATCTAAGTATCCTTAAACCTTAGCTGAACCCTTAAAATTAAGCCTAGATTGCTTATCTCTTGAAGGAATGCCAAAACCCAACTTGACATTTCTTTTACCCCTTTTTATTTGTGCCAATTGAAATTAAGAATTCAATCCTCAATTATTTGTTTGGCACATATTACTCTCTTCAAGGATCAAACATTTAGATTGAGACTTAATTTTGCTCTTAATCCCTTAAGAACATACTAATATCTTAACTAGACATTTCTTATCCTTTCTCCAAGTGTGTCAACTTACCTTTGATGTGATTTCTCAAGGTTTGACATAATTACTCTTCCAAAAAGTAATTAATTTGATTAAGGTTTAAATTTTTCCCTTAACCCCTCAATAGAATACCAAATTTTCAACTTGGTATTCCTTTTTGCATTTGTGTAATTTTAAATTAAACAAATTCTTCAAGGTATGACACATTTTACTCTTTCAAAGAGTAATTGAAATCAAATTAATTCTTAGATTCACCTTTAACCTTCTAAGAAAATGTCAAAATCCCAACTTGACATTTCTTATCATTTTTTAAATGTGTCAATTTAAATTAAGTTCAAATCCTCAAAGTTTGACACATTTTACTCTTCCAAAGAGTAAACATCTTACATTAGGACCTAGATTTTCCTTTAATTACCCTAAGAGAATACCAAAATCCCAATTTGGTATTTCTTATGTTTTCCCAATTGTGCCAAGTTAAATTTGATTCAACCCCAATTTGGCACGTTTTGCTCTTCTCAAAGAGTAACACTTAATCCTTCTCATTTTCAAAGGTTAGTAAAACCTTGAAAATGCTCTCCAAGTGCCAACTTCATCAAGGTTGGGTTGACTACCCTTCCGATTATAGTTGACACTCTCTAACCCCATCTAGGGTGTAGAGAATATGCTCCTAGGAACCTAATACCTATTGGTGCTCCTTGGATGCTCTAGGTACTCGCTAGGGATAACTTCTCTAGATACCTTCTTAAGGACCTTTCTAGGCTTCTTAGAAGCCTTGGTCACTTCTACTAGGTTACTCCTAAGGATACCTCCCCTTGTAACCTTCTTTGTGACTTTATTTGACCTTTTTGGAGCCTTAGTCACCTTGGTCTTGACAAAAGTACTCTTAGGGATGACTTCCCTAGTATTTTTGGCTTGACCACTAGACCTAGGTTTGGTTTCATAGCTATATGAAATCCTATGATAGGAAGTCACATCCTTCTTGACTTTAGGTTTGTATCCCAAACCTCTATAGCCATTGGATGGTTCTTGTCTAGACTTTCCTAGGTTAAGCTCATTTTGACCCTTAAGAATATTTTCCATTCTTGCTAGGGTCCTTTCTAAGTTATCAAGTCTTGACCTCAAGACTTGGTCCTCACTCCATAAATCCCTAGATTTTAGGTTTTCATTAAATTCTTGAGTATTTCTAATTTTAGGCATATATCTATAATCCTTAGAGTTATTTCCTAAGTTACTATCTACCTTCCTAAACTTAGGTGTGGTAGTTCTAGCATGAGGAGAAATGTATTTTCCCTTAACGCTATCATGCTTCCTACTCTCATGATAATTTGCATTAAGATGGTAAGAATTATTTCTAACATGCATTTTATCATGACTAAGAGGAATTGCACTATTAAGGTTTACCTTGGGTTTTCTCTTAAAATCTCCCCCTAGACTTGTGTTTCCTCCTCTAACTTTGATTGGTTTCTTCCCTTTAAGGCATTGACTCCAGTAATACCCATTTTGATTGCATGAAAAACACACAATGTGCTCCTTGCTCTTACGTTCCGTGGGACCAATATCCTTGGGCTTCTCCTTGCCCTTGGGTACTACTTGGCCCTTCTTCTTGGCCAATTTGGGGCACTTACTCTTGTAGTGATCATGCTCCCTATACTCAAAGAAAATGATATAATTTTTATTATTTACAATTGAAGTTTCTATACCTTTGCTTGTAGGGATGATGCTTGATTCTCCATTTGATATAGCTTAAATTATAGAGGTTGCATCTTCTTCTTCTTCTTCTCCTCTTGAGAGTGTGGGTGCTTCAACTTTTTCAACTCTTGTGGATGTGGATTCTTCCACCTCTTCCTCTATTGAAGATGTATAGGATCTCTCATCTTCTTCCTTCTCCTCCTCTTCCTTCTTCTCCTCGAATGTTGATCTTGTGTCAACATTAGATGGGTCCTTCTCTTCTTGGACCAATGAGCCCTTCTCCTTGGGCTCCTCCACTCCTTGGAGTTGTGTAGAGTTCTCATGATGGGCAATGATCTTTTTCCTAAGATCACATGCACTTGTGTATTCATCTACACTCAAAAGGATATTAGAAGGTAATAAATTTAACAAAATTTTTGTTACCTCCTTATCAGCCTCCGCTTGTTCCTTTTGTTCCTCGGTCCAATGTCGAGGTCGGAGGCGTTTAACCTTCTTATCCGTTGGAGCTTCAAATGGGTCCTCCAAGACCATCCATTGGTTCCAATCCATTTGAAACCAAGTCTCCAATCGATTCCTCCAAAAATTGAAATCCTCTTTGTCGTATGGAGGTGGAATCCGGATATCTCATCCGAGCGGTCCTTCGGACTCCATCTTCTTCTTCCTCTAGTTTCTTACTCTCTTGGCGGTTAGTCCGTAGAAGAGCGACCTCGCTCTGATACCAATTGTTGGGACTTTTGTGCCCGCTAGAGGGGGGGTGAATAGCAGCTCGTCGCACTTGCGTCGGTTTGCTTCATCTTGATAATGTGTAACCGAATACAAAGACACAAACACTCACAACGCTAACAACTAGGATTTACTTGATATCCACCTCAAGATGATGTGACTAATCCAAGGATCCACACATGACACGCTATCTCCACTATGAATCACTCCTTCTCGGTCGCAGCTGGAGGCGGAGAAGCCTCGTACAAACTTACACAACAATACACACAAAAATACAAGAAAAAGGAATATAAATACACGTAAAGACACTCTCTTCTTGCTTACTTGTGCTTGTTGTTGCTTCTTGAACCTTGAGAGAACACTCCCAAGAGCCTTCAAGAACTAGCGGTGAAGATTAGGGGTGAGCATTCGGTTAATTCGGTACATAAATTAACCGAACTAACCGAAAGCCGATTTAGTGTTAGCTAACCAAATCAAATCAAAGTTTTACTAAAACTGAATTAACCAAATTAGTTATTTAAGTTAACACCAAATTAACTAAATTTGTTTAAAATAATGATAAAAAAATTATACAAAATTAATATCAAATTAACCGAATTAACCGAATGCTCACCCCCAGTGAAGATCGGAGAAGCTCGCTGTGAATCGCAGAGAAATCACAGGAAGAAGAACACAAAGTTCCGCGGAGAAAACACTCTGCAACGGATATATCCTGTGCTCCCAATCGATCCAAATCAACCTTAATCGATTGTCACGTCAGCACTGCTTCATCCCAGTCGTCCATCGCTCGTTTCTTGCGCAACAGTTACTTCTCAATCGATCGACCGATCGATTGGGACTGCTTGAATCGATCGCCCGATCGATTCAGAGTCTTTCTGTGCTCTCGCGTCAGCGCGAGAGCTTCTGCTGCCCAATCGATCGCCCGATCGATTGGGAAAGCCTTTGTGCTCACGATTTCACATCCCAATCGATCGACCGATCGATTGGGCCTTCCCATAATCGCAGCACACTCCAATCGATCGATTGATCAGCCTGGACTTAACTCAAAGTCAAGTCCAAAATCTCCAACCCAACTCCTGGTCAACCATGACCTGTTGGGTCTCCATGCCTAGCATTTGGCCACACCCAACCAACCTCGAACTAACCTTCTAGCCTCCTCCATCAGCTTTGCGTCTCTCAGATATCTCTCATCCTTCACGCCTTGCCTTCAGGAGCTTCCTTCGGCCTCATCCTAGTGGTCGGATTATACCACCACACTCGACCAACCTCGAAATATCCTTCTAGCCTCCTCCATCAGCCTTGCGTCCCTCGGATATCTCCTCATCCTTCACACCTTGCCTTCAAGAGCTTCCTTCAGCCTCATCCTAGTTATCGAGTTCTCCTTGCCAAGTCACACTAGGACTTTCCTGTTAGGATGTATACTAAAAGCCTAGCTTTTGGTATAAACATTTATTTAGAAATAAGAATCACATTGGTCAAATGTCTACATTTATATATTAAATGTAGTTGTCCATTTAGTTTATATTGTAGATAACATGGTGTGTGGTGTCACACACAGAAAATCATGTTATCAGTTCCGTATAGATTATAAATAGTAGCTCACGACCAAGATGGAAAGGGGCAAACCATTGGAATGGTCGTAGTGCAATTTGGTATTAGTTTATCTTGACTATAAAATTACACTAGTACACTATGTGTGTATTGAGTAGGATCATTTGAGGTAGTTCTTTTTATACTAACTAAATAAAAGAACAAAGCTTCTGTTATTATAGAAGTGTAAACTCTTAATCCTAATATAATAACAAGCACATATACTTAGTATTTATTTCTTTAATTTATCAAAGGGTGAGATTTAGTTCGATAAGTCAATAGGTCCGATAAGTTAGGAAATGATATTATTTATATGGTGTGTTGTTGATTATAGAAGAAAACTGTGTCCTAGTAATATAGGGTGATGATGTCCCCAAGAGGAGCTTATAAGGTTTATCATGTAACCCTGTAGGTGGACTTAGTCCGACATGACAATAAGGATGAGTGGTACTACTCTTGGAGCTAGATATTAATTAAGTGAGTTGTCAGTAACTCATTTAATTAATGGGCATTTGATATCTTAAATACAGGGAGTCTAATGCACTCATAGTAAGAAGGAGCCCATATGTAATTTGGGATTGGTGCGGTAGTTCAATAATAACTCTTTAGTGGTATGAGTTATTATTGATGAACTCGAGTTGGGTGTTCGGGGCGAACACGGAAAGCTTAAGTTCATCAGGAGACCAAAACTAATTTATCCTCTCGATCCCTGTTATAACCTTAATAAAACTTTGTATCTACTTAAGTCCATCTTCTAGTCCGTACGTTGATGTTACTATCCAAGGTTGGTTCTCAACTCTGATGTGTCAACGTTTGAGAGCTTTGAAAAAACGTTGAAGAAGTTTTGAGGAGCTTTGAAAGCAAAGCTTTGAAAAAAACGTTGAAGCTTTGAGAAGTCTTTACCAACGTTGATGTGGCAACGTGGAGGAGCTTCTTACGAGAAGCTATGGCCGGCCACATATTCACATTAAAAAGGATGTTTTAATTTTAAAAAAAAATCTTTTCTAAAGATAGATTTTAAATTTTAAAAAATTTTTTTTTTATAATGAGCCTTATGATTTTAAATGAGAAGATTTTAATTAATCTTTTCTTTTTTTTTGTAATTGTCTACAATATTTAAAAGAGAGAGATTAATTTTTGATAAAACTTTCTTTTTTTGTAACCATGATTTAAAAGAGAAGTTTTAATTAATCTTTCCTTTTTTATAGTTGTCTACATAGTTAAAAGAGAGAGATTAATTTTAAAACTTTCCTTTTGTTACCATAAGACAATAGGAAATTTAAAAGAGAGAGATTTTAATTGTTATTAAAAAAATTTTTTTGCCAAGACCATGGATTATAAAAGAGAGGGAGAGGGTGCCTCATGAAAAAAAAATCTTAAGCTTTCTCCTCTCTTCCTTGGTGTGGTCGGCTCTCCTTATGCTTCTCTCTTTTCCTGGGTGGCCAACCATGACTTCTTTCCCTTCTCTTTGTTTTCTTCTCTTAGGCTGGTGGCACCTTTCCTCTTGTCTCCTTTTCTTTTGCTTCCTTAGGGCCGGTGGCATCAAGGCTTTGAAAATCTTGTGGCCGGTTGCTTAGAGAGAAAGAAGAAGAAGAGGAGAAGCACATGGTGGCCGGTTGTTTGGAGAAGAAGAAGAGAAGGAAATTTCCTATTTTGGCATCGCTTGGTGGCTAGAGATTCTTGGAGAAGAAGAAGTGGCTCGGGTGGTTTCATCTTGGAAGATCGGCGCCCACACGACGTCCAAGAGAAGGAGAGTAATACAACAGAAGATCGTGAGGTCTATAAGCTATAAAAGGTATAACTAGTTATTAGTTTCTGCATCATAACTAGTTCATCTTTTATTTAGATCTTGAAATATCAAACACAAGAGGCTAATGAATCTAGGTAATTGAATTTATGTTTTCGATTTTGTGTTTCTTTTATTTTTCAAATTTGTGATTCGATTGTTCTTTTTGGTTAAACCTAAAGTTACTAAAAGGAAATTTAATATTAAATTTCGTTGAAAGGCTTTATCTAGGAAGTGGTAGATGCTCTCATACCCAAGAAGGTCTAGTACCTCGCCATGTTTAACTTGGAAGTCAATCTCTGAAATTAATATTTAATTGAATTTGTAACATTGGTGGATTTGGATCAATAATGTTAAGCATCGTTTGCGATCCAAGTCTAAACCACCAAGAACATATAAGTTAAATTTGGAATCAATAATGTTAAGTTCCGTTTGCGATTCCTAATTTAATTTCTAAAGAATACAATAGGTTGTTAGTAAAGGTTCAGGACTTGTATAAAATTTTTGTACAGGGGAACCGGTATGATATTTCGCATAGCAACCAACATTTTCATTGCCTGGCTCCTCACCAAGACTTCCCAATTGTCTGGCTCCTCACCAGGACTTCCTCCTTTGCCAAGATCACACTTGGACTTTCAGTTGCCTGACTCCTCACTAGGACTTCCCAAATGCCTGGCTCCTCACCAGGACTTTCCAATTTGCCTAACTTCCAGTTAGGACTTTCACCACTGCCTAAACTCCAGTTAGGACTTCCATACGCCTAACCTCCAATTAGGAGTTCCATATGCCTAACCTCCAGTTAGGACTTTTTCAGTCAAGTCTCATGTCAACCTTGACCTACTTGACTTGTATTCTCATCACTTCCACAACTGCCTAAACTCCAGTTAGGAATTCCATGTGCCTAACCTCCAGTTAGGACTTTCTCAGTCAAATCTCCTATCAACCTTGACCTACTTGACTTGTATTCTCATCAACCTGGTCAACCCTTTGACCATCTCCATAACCGGACGATTGCTCCAACAATCTCCTTATATTGTCAAACATCAAAATTCAAATTCTGACTCAAGTTTGACTCAACTCAAGCTTAGTCAAACTTGTCAAACTTGACCTAGGGAAATTGCCCAACAAAACTATTATTTTTGAAGGAAAAGACAACAGTTTTTTACTGTTGTAAAACTGTTGTCTTTGCCTTCACAGACAACGGTTAAAACCTGTTGTCTTTGGTCACCCCCTTTAACAACACGACATTTAACAACAGTTCTAAAGGGGCTATTGTAGGACCGTTGGGCCGGCTAGAAGAGGGGGGGGGTTGAATAGCCCTGAATAAAATACAACTCTTTCTCGAACAATTAAGCTAACACTTGAAAAATAGATTAAGCAGGAAATAAGGCATAAAAATGAGGCACCGGATTTAACTTGGTTACAACCGGGGAGGTTGTTAATCCAAGGAAGATGATTGCACTAAGAACTCCTTCAGGCGGAGAAGCATCGTTTACAGCAGTGTATGCACAAAAAGAAAGAAACTAATCAAAGCAGTGGAAGCACACAAGTGTTGTTACAATTTCTGAACTGATGATTAGCTTCTGGACCAAGGCTATATTTATAGCCTTGGTCGGGGCGCCTGGAAGGGTTCCGGGCGCCTTGGGGGGATAAAACTTTATCCCCCAACGTTCAGATCGCGTAAATCGCGATCTTGGTCAAAATCAGGGTTCGGGCGCCCGGAGCAAAGTCAAGTTGACTTTTTCGTCCGGGACCTCTTCTCTGGTTCAGTCCCGCCTCGGTCCGGTTCTTCTCCTCCGGATCCGCTCACTTGGGTGATCTCTGCCATCCGGAAAAGGGCTCACTCGAACCCAACTTCCGGTCTTCTCGAGCGGGCTTCCCTCCGGCTTCTCGTCCCTCGGAATTGCTACGTGTTTCCTTCTCGTCCGTCAGCGTACTCATCCGCAGTCTTCGTCCCTCAGTCGTCAACCTTCTCGCTAGCTGCGTCTCTTGCTCCCCGAGCAATCTTCCGCTCCGGCTTTCGTCCCTCGGAACCACCGCGCGCTTCCTTCTCGCTAGCTGCGTCTTCCGCTCGACTACCTGTGTTCCTAAGCTCCTGCACGCTTAGACACAAGGTTAGAAACAAACAGGACCTAACTTAACTTGTTGATCACACCAAAACAACCTTGGGGTTCCAACAATCTCCCCCTTTTTGGTGTGATCAACCCAAGTTAAGCTAGGGTTAAAATAGACATTAAATAACATTAAGTAAATTAACTTAATTTTCAATTTAAGTGCAAAAAGATAGAAAAGATAAAATCAGATTAAATCTATCTACCTCCCCCTAGACTTATACTTTCCCTTCTCCCCCTTTGATCACACAAAAAAATGGGGTTCCAAGAAAAACAATCTAAGGGTTAAAGACTTAGAAAAAATATTTCTAAAAAAATTCCTAAGTTTTTAAGAAATTTAGAAATTTTTTCTAAATAATTTTGCTAAGATTTCTAGTTTTAGAAAAAAGTTTTTAGCTTATCAAAAAGTGAATTTTGAGAATTTTTCTAAAAAGAATTTAACTTAGGCAAAAAGTATTTTTCTAAGTATAAAAATTTTGAACAAAAATGTTTAAAAAAACTTTGAATGCATTAATTAATTCTAATTTTAATGCTTTGGCAGAAAGTTAATTAAACATTTATTTCAATATTTTGGCTTCCAGGTCGTTGCGAGGCACTAGGCCTTCTTGGTTATTGAAGCAACAACCACTTCCTTAGACAAAGCCTTATAGAGAAACTTATTGTTTAATTTTCTAACTGAAAAGCGCTAATTTTAATTTTAAAACTTAGACTAAGCAAGATTTAGGAACCCAATAAAGGTTCCAGCCTACTGGATTGATTAAAAATTTCTTAGGGACATATTTTCTAGAGATATTTCTAATTTGTCCAGGGTGATATTTAAAGTACCAATTTAAATTATTAAATCTTCTAACATTGGTTTTAGATGAACATGCATGGTTTCTCAAGTTATCTACTTGCATTTTCAAATCATCATTTTCAAGTTTCAATTTTTCATTTGCTAGTTTTAATTTATCTAATTCTTCTAAGGGACAAGACTTAGCTAGAATTACTTTTAAATTTTTATTTTCACTTTCTAATTTGCAGCAATCTTTTGTTAAAAGTTTAACGAACTTAAACATTTTATCGGGAGGAAGAGATCGTACCTGACTTACCTTGTCGATCTCATTGTCCGTTTCTCCCCCCGAGCTGCTGCTTTCTTCCGACGTGTCTCCCCCTTCATCGATGCTCTCGATGCTCATTTCGGAAGAGCTTGACTCAGAGTCGTCATCTTGATGACTTGCCATTAGAGCAAGTCCGGAGAATGCCTCGACTTCCGACTCCGACGACGTATCGTCCCACGTCGCCTTTAGGGCTTTTCGCTTTTGGATAGGCTTCTTACCCTTTTCCTTGTTCTTGTTCTTCAGTTTGGGGCAATTGTCCTTGACGTGCCCTTCTTCGTCGCAATGGTAGCAGCGGATCGTCCTTTTCTTCTTCCCCTGCGGATGGTTAGTAGATCTGGATTTACAAAGTTTCTTGAATCTTCTTACCATCATTACCATTTCCTCGTCGTCGAGAGAAGATTCCGATTCAGGTTCGTCTCTCGAAGCTTTGAGGGCGACGTTGTTCTTGGGCTCCTTCATTCCTGCACATCTTGACTCATGCACTTCAAATGTTGAAAAAAATTCTTCTAATGAAATTTTTTCTAAGTCCTTCGAAATGTAAAAAGCATCTACTAGTGATGCCCATTTTGAATTTCTTGGAAATGAATTTAAGGCGTACCTGAGCGAATCTCGGTTACTTACCTTTTCTCCGAGATTCGTGAGTCCGGTGATGATTTCTTTTATTCTGAAGTGCAGATGTGCGACTGTCTCGTCTTCCCCAAGTCGCAGGCTAGTGAGCTGATTGCGAAGCAGATCTCGTCTAGCGAGTTTGGCTTCAGACGTACCTTCGTACAGCTCGAGGAACTTCTCCCAAAGCTCCTTTGCGGAGTTGTATTTACCGATCCTGTTGACTTCTTGAGGCGGAAGAACGCTTAGCAGATGGTACTCTGCTTTGCCGTTCGCCACGAAGTCAGCCTGCTCCTTTTTTGTCCATTTATCTATTTCCTTATCCTCTGGAGCTTCAAAGCCAAATTTCATTGTTAAAAATAGTTCAATATATGTTGTAAGAAATACCTGCATCAGTTTTTTCCACGTAGAGAAGTCCCCTTCGTATTTCGGCGGATGGATGCTTGGTCCGGCCATGACGTTGCTTCGTTCGGCGGTTAGTCCTCCTGAAGCGCCTCGGCTCTGATACCACTTGTAGGACCGTTGGGCCGGCTAGAAGGGGGGGTTGAATAGCCCTGAATAAAACACAACCCTTTCTCGAACAATTAATCTAACACTTGAAAAATAGATTAATCAGAAAATAAGGCATAAAAACGAGGCACCGGATTTAACTTGGTTACAACCGGGGAGGTTGTTAATCCAAGGAAGATGATTGCACTAAGAACTCCTTCAGGCGGAGAAGCCTCGTTTACAGCAGTGTAGGCACAAAAAGAAATAAACTAATCAAAGTAGTGGAAGTACACAAGTGTTGTTACAATTTCTGAACTAATGATTAGCTTCTGGACCAAGGCTATATTTATAGCCTTGGTCGGGGCGCCTGGAAGGGTTCCGGGCGCCCTGGGGGGATAAAACTTTATCCCCCAACGTTCAGATCGCGTAAATCGTGATCTTGATCAAAATCAGGGTCCGGGCGCCCCGGACTGTTCCGGGCGCCCCGGAGCCCAAAGTCAACAGCCGTTGACTTTTTCATCCGGGACCTCTTCTCTGGTTCAGTCCCGCCTCGGTCCAGTTCTTCTCCTCCGGATCCGCTCACTTGGGTGATCTCTGCCATCCGGAAAAGGGCTCACCCGAACCCAACTTCCGGTCTTCTCGAGCGGGCTTCCCTTCGGCTTCTCGTCCCTCGGAATTGCCGTGTGTTTCCTTCTCGTCCGCCAGCGTACTCATCCGCAGTCTTCGTCCCTCGGTCGTCGACCTTCTCGCTAGCTGCGTCTCTTGCTCCCCGAGCAATCTTCCGCTCCGGCTTTCGTCCCTCGGAACCACCGCGCGCTTCCTTCTCGTCCGCCGGTGTACTCTTCCGCAGCACCTCGTCCCTTGGACTGCCGTCCTTCTCGCTAGCTGCGTCTTCCGCTCGACTACCTGTGTTCCTAAGCTCTTGCATGCTTAGACACAAGGTTAGAAACAAACAGGACCTAACTTAACTTGTTGATCACACCAAAACAACCTTGGGGTTCCAACAGCTATAACAGCGGTGAAAACTGTTGTTGTTAGACATTTTTTCTTGTAGTGCTTATATATATAGCTCTCGAAATGTGTGCAACTAGGTAAAGGTTGAAGAACATAAGGTTCTCTGAGAACACCCGGCCGGGCAAGGGCCGGGTGGACCCAGAGATACTTAACCTTATATATATAGCGCTCGATATATGTTCGGTTGGGTAAATGCTGAACGAACATAAGGTTCTCTATAGATACCCAACCGGTCAAGGTCCGGGCGGACCCAGAGATACTTAACCTTATATATATATATATAGCTCTTGATATGCGTTTGGATAGGTAAAGGTTGAACAAACATAAGGTCGTTCGGGTGGACCTAGAGATTCTTAACCTTTTGTGTGTGTGTGTGTGTGTGTGTGTGTTAATATGTGTTCGGCCAGGTAAAGGCTAAACGAACATAAGGTTCTTTGTGAACACCCGGCCGGGCAAGACCTAGGCGGATCGAGAGATACTTAACCTTATATATATATACATATATATATATATATATATATATATATATATATATATATATATATATATATAGCTCTCGATATACGTATAGCCAGACAAAGGCTGAACGAACATAAGGTTCTCTGAGAACAACGTGCGGCGTAATCCAGATACAAAACTTCATATATATGGCTCTAGAGACGTTACGTTCAAGGTAAAAATGAAACCAAATAAAATATCAGTGTGGACACTGGATACATCAAGGTGGACCTTACTAAATAAACCTTAATATATATATATATATATATATATATATATATATATATATATATATATATATATATATATATATATATATATATATATATATATATATATAGCTCTTGATATGCGTTCGTCCGGGTAAAGGTTGAACGAACATAAGGTTCTCTGAGAACACCCGCCCGAGCAGACCTAGAGATGTTTAACCTTATATATATATATATATATATATATATAGCTCTCGATATGTGTGCAACTAGATAAAGGCTGAACAAACATAAGATTTTCTGAGAACACCAGGTCGGTCAAGGCTCGAGCAGACCTAGAGATGTTTAACCTTATATATATATAGCTCTCGATATGTGTGCAACTAGATAAAGGCTGAACAAACATAAGATTTTCTGAGAACACCCGGTCGGTCAAGGCTCGAGTGGACCCAAAGATACTTAACCTCATATATATAGCTCTCGATACGCATTCGACCGGGTAAAGGCTGAACGAACATAAGGTTCTCTAAGAACACCCGACCGGGCAAGGTCCGGGTTGACTCAGAGATACTTAACCTTATATATATAACTCTCGATATGTGTGCAGCCAGGTAAAGGTTGAACGAACATAAGGTTCTTTGAGAACACCCTGTCAGGCAAGGCCCGGGCGGATCCAAAGATACTTAACCTTATATATATAACGGTCAATAAATGTTCGGCTGGGTAAAGGCTGAACGAACATAAGGTTCTCTGTGGACACTCGGTCGGTCAAGGTCCGGGTGGACCCAGAGATACTTATATATATATGCATTCGGTCGGATAAAGGTTGAATGAACATAAGGTTCTTTAAGAACACCCGTTCGGGTGGACCCAGAGATGTGTGTGTGTGTGTGTATATATATATATATATATAGCTCACGGTATGTGTGCGGCTAGGTAAACGCTGAACAAACATAAGGTTCTCTAAGAACACTTGGTCGGGCAAGGCCCGGGTGGATCCAGAGATACTTAACCTTATATATATATAGCTCTCGATACGCATTCGGCCAGGCAAAGGCTGAATGAACATAAGGTTCTCTGAGAACACCCAGTCAGGAAAGGTTCGAGCGAATCCAGAGATATTTAACTTTATATATATATAGCTCTTAATATGTGTTCGGCCGGGTAAAGGCTAAACAAACATAAGGTTCTTTGTGGACACCCGACCAAGCAAGGCTCAGGTGGACCGAGAGATACTTAACCTATATATATATATATATATATATATATATATATATATATATATATATATGTAGCTCTCGATATGCGTGCAGCTAGGCAAAAGCTGAATGAACATAAGGTTCTCTGATAACACCCGGTCGGGCAAGACCCGGGCGGACCCAGAGATACTTAACCTTATATATATAGCTCTTGATATGCATTCGGCTGAGTAAAGATTGAACGAACATAAGGTTCTTTAAGAACATTTGCCAAAGCGGACCTATATATATATATATATATATATATATATATAGCTCTCGATATGCATGCAGCTAGGTAAAGGCTAAACAAACATAAGGTTCTCTGAGAACACCCGATCGGACAAGGCCTGGGTGGACCCAGAGATACTTAACCTTATATATATAGCTCTCAATACGCATTCGGTCAGGTAAAGGCTGAACGAACATAAGGTTCTCTGAAAACATCCGGTCGGGCAAGGTCCGGGCGGACCCAGAGATACTTAACCTTATATATATATATATATATATATATATATATATATATATATATATAGCTCTTGATATACATTTGTTGGTGCAAGAAACATCAGACGATCAAATCTGTGTTTTGATAATGGCAAAAGATTGAAAAGTTAAGATGTCTTGTTGTCTAATAAGGTTGATTGAGCTTGCAAAAAAATCCTAAGTTATCTTAGGCAAAAGTCCTAGTAGATTCTACACAGGTGGATAACCCTAGGAAAAGGTAACCCTAGGTCATAGGGGTGGTAACCCTTTCATTTTTTTCCCTCCAAAACTGTTTTTGAAAAATTCATTTTCATCTTTTTACCATTGGTCAATATTGACAAAATATCACACTTAACAAAATTTGAAATAATAATTTTTATTAATATATTATTATTATTTCTCAAAATTAATGAATTGCTATTTTCATTTTTCTCCCACACTACTAATTCAAGACCAAGTCTTGGAACATTTGTTATTATTCTTTTTTGTGTGTGAGATTCCTCTTTAATGGCCCACCAAGAAGGGTATAGCACTGCACGCCCTCCCCTCTTTCCGGTGAAGACTTCGGCTACTGGAAGAGCCGAATAGAGTACCACCTCAAGAAGCAAGTCGAGATGTAGATAATCATCCAAACTGGTCTCTAACTCCCACTCGACGACGCTGGAAAGCCAGTATCATGCCAGAACTGGGACACAACCTTAATGAAGAAAATTGAGGTCGATGCCAAAGCAACATGCACTCTCCAATGCGGCCTAACCAAAGAAGAATTGAACCAGGTCGACCCCTTTAAAAGTACAAAAGAACTATGGGAGAAGTTGATCGAGTTGCACGAGAGAACCTCAAACACCAAGGTAAGAAAGCGTGATTTGATATTAAATAAACTTTATAATATAAAAATGCAGAAGGATGAATCAGCAAGCGAACTTCATGCGCAAATTCAAGACCACCTTAATGGCTTTCACACAATTGGACAAAATGTGGAGAATCACGACATCATTAGGTATGCACTTAATGTATTTTCGAGGAATACCTTGTGGGCATCAATGATAGATACTTACAAAGTATCCAAGGACCTTTTTTTTAATTAGACTAGACGAGTTTTTCTAAATTTGAATTTCATGAACAAACTAATACTGCTCAGACCGAGAAAGGTATTGCTTTGATTACAGGAACAAGCAGAATGCGGGAATCAAAAGCAAAGCGTAGAACCGAACGCGAGTCCGAAGATGAATCAGACTCAGAAGATGATGACGACGAAATTACAGCCGAACTCATAAAACTGGTACGAAAAATGTACAAAAAGAAAAAGGTGACTCAATTGAATACAAAGGCCAAGTCTGGAGTTACTTGCTACGGCTGCAACCAGAAGGGACACTACAAGCCGGAGTATCTGAACCATAAGCAACAAAGAAGGAAAGCATTGAAGGCAATATGGTCCAAGTCGTCGGAAGAGTCAAACGAAGAAGAACACAAGCAAACAAGCTTCTTCGCTTTATCGGTACAAGCGTACGTTGCCGAAACCAACTCCGAGTCTAAAAACGAGAGCGAATCAGAAATCGAGTCCAAGAGAAGCCATGAATCCGTATCCATTTCCGAAGGGCCGAATAGCATTGTCAGTTCCCTAATTTCAGGTACTCATATAGATGACTTACAAAATCTAATTTTATATTTATTAAGAAAGCTGGCCAAATCTAACGCCCGGGTCAAGTCACTCCAAAAGGAGGTAGCAACCCTTAAGGAAGCGACTAACTCGAGTTCTTCGACTGAGCAAGTTCAGGAAGAGAATTCTAATTTAAAAACTCAAGTTAAAGAACTCAATGACTCATTGGAATGGTTTACTTTGGATTCCAAGAACCTTGACCTAATTCTTGGAAAACAAAGAGTCGTATACAATCGATCTGGACTTGGATATACGGCTAAATATAAATTTAGATCTTATTTGTCTCTAGTAAAACGCTCAAATAGAAACTTAGTCCAAGCATGAGCCCCCAAGTCTAACCTAACTAATCAAATTGGACTTGGTCAATATTAGATCCCTAAGGATCAAATTCATTACTTTGATTGACCTTATCGAGGTTATGATCCAGGGGGAGCCAACAAAAAGATCGTCTTTATCATAAAATAGAATTGTTTGATGTTTACTTTACTATTTTCCATTATACATACTTAGATTAGGGTAGATAAGGACTTACGCTTGATCCACACTTGACTAGTTAGACCTAGGATTTTCATAAAGGAAATTAAATATTTAATTTCTTTAAAAGGCTTTGTCTAGAAATGGTGGATGATCTCATACCCAAGAAGGTCTAGTGTCTTGCCACAACCTGGAAGTCAATTATTAAAATAGATATTTAATTAACTGACTGTTAAACCTTAGTTTAACTCAAATTTTGATCAATCCGATCCTTAGATTAGAATTTAAATTGAAGATTAAATTAACCATCTCACAAAACAATTAAGGTTCCCTGAGTGAAAATCTAGAAAAGGGTGAGATGAACCTAGGTTTAAAATAATTAACCAAACATAAATTAATTAAATTAAAGCTAACTCAATTAAAATTCATAATTATAAAATCACAATTAATTTCAAAGTGCTAATCTTATTTTATTTCAAAATGTTAATCATAATTTCAAAATGTTAATTATTTTCAAATCATAATTAATTTTGAAAATCATAATTAAATTATAATTACTTTCAAATTATAATTAATTTCAAAATGTTAATCATAATTTCAAAATGTTAATTATTTTCAAATCATAATTAATTTCAAAATATTAATTATTTTCAAATCATAATTAAATTATAATTATTTTTAAATCATGATTAATTTCAAAATGTTAATTATTTTAAATCATAATTAAATTATCATTAAATCATAATTAATTTTAATTAATTCTAAAATCCTTAATCAATGTAAATTATTTTCAAATGATTTAATATTTAAAATCTTAGTCATAATTATTTTTAAATATTGTTTAAAAAGTTTTAAAATTCAAAATTTAATTACTCAAACGTGTATATTTTCAAATTCAAGCTTAATTATTCTGAAACTCAAATTTAAAATATTAATTATTTTCAAATCATAATTAATTTTAAAATGTTAATTATTTTCAAATCATAATTAAATTATAATTACTTTCAAATCATAATTAATTTCAAAATGTTAATCATAATTTCAAAATGTTAATTATTTTCAAATCATAATTAATTTCAAAATATTAATTATTTACAAATCATAATTAAATTATAATTATTTTTAAATCATAATTAATTTCAAAATGTTAATTATTTTTAAATCATAATTAATTTCAAAATGTTAATTATTTTTAAATCATAATTAAATTATCACTAAATCATAATTAATTTTAAAACTATAATTAATTTCAATTAATTCTAAAATCCTTAATCAAAATAAATTATTTTCAAATGATTTAATATTTAAAATCTTAATCATAATTATTTTTAAATATTGTTTAAAAAGTTTTAAAATTCAAAATTTAATTACTCAAACGTATATATTTTCAAATTCAAGCTTAATTATTCTGAAACTCAAATTTAAAATACTTTTATCTTCAATATTTTGAAATCTTCAAATTCAAAACTTATATTTTAAAATCTTAAAATTGGTATTTTTAAAATCCAAATTTAACTTAAATTATTTTTGAAATATACTTCTATATCATAAATATTTTTCAAAGTTAAAAATAAAATCAACTTAAGTTAACTCCGTCTTACACACATTCATAAGCTGAACATGCCTGACAACATAGAATGAGTGAGAATGAAAAATTAGAAAAATAAAATATTACTTTTATGTTTATTTGCATGCTTGGACGTTAGGACCCTCAAATATTTTTGACATTAATTAAGGGGGAGTGAAAGGAAGGATAAGACATTAATTTATTTTAAACATAGATTTTAAAAGTTAAACTTTTCAAAAGTTCAAAATACTTCTGAAAGCGAAAGTTTAATTTTTTTTAAAAAAACTATTTTTGAAAATAAAAATAAATTATTTTTGAAAAGACAAAAACTAAGTTTTTTATAAAGTATTTTTAAAAATTTTTCAAAGAAATCTTTTACTTAGCTAAGTGTTTTTAAAAATATTTTTAAAGCTAAGTGTTTATCAAAATCTTTTTAAAAGCTAAGATTTTTTTTATCAAAATCTTTTTAAAGCTAAGTTTTTTTATCAAAATCTTTTTAAAGTTAAGTTTGTTTATCAAAATTTTTTTAAAGCCAAGTTTTTATCAAAAGTTTTTCAAAAACCTAAGTACTTGACAAAGTTTTTTTTTGAAAAAGCTAAGTATTTTCAAAGCATTTCTAATTTAGCTAAGTGTTTTTCAAAACAATTATTTTCAAAGCTAAGTTTAGCTATGTTTTTTTAAAAAATGATGACTCACTTTCAAAGTTTAAAAATTAGCTAAGTTTTTTTTAAGTGTTACCCTTCAGGGGGAGCTTAAGTTAAAAAGATTAAAAACCTTTTTTGTCAAACAACTTTCCTCCCTAAATTATTTTTGATATATGGCAAAGGGAGAGCAAATGGTTAAAAGTTAAGGGGGGTGATAAATTAAGGGGAAGCTAATACTTAGTGAGAAAATGTTTTATTTTTCTTTAAATGTTTTTCATTAAACTGCTATATATTTACTTAACTTTTGAACCTGGTTGTCATAATCAAAAATGGGGAGATTGTTGGTGCAGGAAGCACCAGACGATCAAACTTGTACTTTGATAATGGCAAAGGATTCAATAGTTAAGATGTCATGTTGTCTAATAAAGTTGATTGAGCTTGCAGGAAAGTTCTAAGTTGTCTTAGGAAAAAGTCTTAGTGAATTCTAGGTAGGTAGAAAATCCTAGGGGGAGGTAACCCTAGGTCCTAGGGGTGGTAACCCTAGATAATGAAAAATCCTAGCTACGGTTAGGTAGGTGAAAATCCTAGGGGTGGTAACCCTAGGTCCTGGGGTGGTAATCCTAGGCGCAAAGTCTTGGTAGGTCGAGCGCTTCGGGCAAAATCCTAGAGTCGGGGACTCTAGGTTGAAATCCTAGTGATCGTGTACCGGGTGGAAGTCTTGATGGGTCGTGGAGCGGATGTCCAATATGAAGACCGGAAGCCTCGAGAGCTGAGCAAAAGTCCAGTCAGTCTGGAGGACTGGTCTGGCAATAGGTAACTTCTCCTAAGAGAAGTAAGTGAGGAAGTGTTCCCCGAAGAGAGAACAGTAGCCATCAGTTCGACCTAAAGTTTCGATGAAACTCAAAGTCAGAACCGGATAGTCAGAGGCTGTCAAATTTCATATTATATATATTATTTTTTACCTGGACTAACTTTATTTTGCAGAAAATAAGGGGCTGGAAAAAGTTGGTCCGAGCGCCCGGAGTCGGTCCAGGCGCCTAGAACCCAAAAATTATCTACAAGCTGATGTGGCGCGCGTCGGTTGGCCAAACCACGTGGTCTAAGCACCCGAAGTGGTTCCAGGCGCTTAGAACAGCCTATAAAAGCAGCCTTCGACCAAGATCTTAACAACAACATTCCGAACAAGTTTCGTTTCTTCGAGCTGCTCAGAAAATGTCTCCTCAATGCTCGAAAGCTGCCCCGACGACAATTGTGCTAAGGATTCAACTCTCCAAGTCGTCGGTATTGTTGTATTTCAAAGTTACTTGTACTTCAAATGTAAATCTTGTTGTAACCTTCGATTAATTAGTAATTGTCCATCGAAAGCACTCTCACGTGTGGGCCTTAGAGTAGGAGTCGTTACAGGTTCCGAACCATGTAAATCTTGGTGTACTTTCTCTTGTCTTTTCATTATTCCGCTGTGTTTTTACTCAATTGTTTTAAAACGAACGAATTAGTCACGAGTATTATTCACCCCCCTCTAGCGCACAACGATCCTACAGCATTCAGTCGGGTAAAGGCTAAACGAACATAAGGTTCTTTGTGGGCACCCGTGCGGGCAAGGCCCGGGTAGACCCAGAGATACTTAACCTTATATATATAGCTCTCAATACTCGTTCGGCCGGGTAAAGGTTGAACAAACATAAGGTTCTATGTGGACACCCGATCGGGCAAGGTCTGGGCGGATGCGGAGATACTTAACCTTATAAATATATAGCTCTTGATATGTGTTCGATCGGGTAAAGGTTGAACGTGAACACTTGGCCGGGCAAGACTCGGGCGGACGCAGAGATACTTAACCATATATATATATATATATATATATATAACCCTCGATATGCGTTCGACGGGGTAAAAGATGAACAAGCATAAAGTTCTCTGTGAACACTCGGTCGGGTAAAACCCTGGCGGACCCAGAGATACTTAACCTTATTAGGGATGGCAATTTCACCTGAACCCGATGGAGGATTCGACATCCGACCTGAATGGAGGAGGGTATGGAGGGACTATCAATACCCGATACCCGACCTGAATACCCGATTAAATAAAATATATACATATATTCAAGAATTTTTTTTTCAAAATCAACTTACTATTTTTGTTGATGTTAGGAGAAGACTATATAGATGTTTAATCTATTTTTTTAATTATATATATATATATATATATATTAATAGATTTTTAATTTTAATATATTTTTATTGAATGATAATAGTTGGATAGAAAGACGAAAAATTATAACTATAGAAGATATCCGATCATTTAATGGATATGGGTATACCCATCAGAGATTCTATAACCGATGGGTATGGGGACGGAGGATATAGAATTCTACCTGAACCCGACCCATTGCCATCCCTAAACCTTATATATATAGCTCTCGATATGCGTTCGACCGGGATTCCAAGTCATTGTTGGTGTAATGACAGAAGTTTAGAGCATGTCTTTAGGGGGAGTAACTCTTTAAGGACATGAAAATTACTTTTTCCAAACACCATGGAAGGTGGTTAATCTTTGTTAGAGTAAATGCTCAAGGTTGAGCATTGAAAAATAATGGAGAATGGATATCTTTATTGTTGAGTTATGAATTCTCTAGGATGAGTATTATGTAGCGGATTAATGCTCAAGGGTGAGCATTGGATACAATGAAGGGTATGAGACCTTCATTGTTAGAATGATGAATACTCTCGGATGAGCAGTGTGAAGTGGTTAATGCTCAAGGGTGAGCATTGAAGACAATGAAGGGTATGAGACCTTTATTGTGGTGTTGTGAACAATGAGTGAAGTTGTGAATAACGTATAAGTAACTCTTCAGAGGGAGAGTTTTTGATGTGTGCCAAAGGGGAGAATGTAGGTTTAAGTTAGGTCTTCATTACCCAAAGGGGGAGTTTGCCCTCTAGGAAAGGGAGAGAATGAAGGAAACCCTCATTCATGCTTTAACATGAAGAAGAAGTTGAGGCTATGAGATTAGCCTAACTTAAAGGTAACATTAAAAAAAAGGGAGATTGTTGGTACAATATCCCCTAGGTCAGGTTGACCAGGTTGACTAAACTTGAGTTGACTCAAGCTTGTGTCTTGATATTGTTAGAGTTTATACTAAAAGCCTAGCTTTTTGTAAACATCTATTTTTGAAATAATAGAATAACATTGATTAAATGTCTACATTTATTTGTTAAGTGTAGTTGTTCAATTAATTTATATTGTAGATAACATGGTGTGTGGTGTCACACACAGAAGATCATGTTATCAATTTTTTATAAATTATAAACAGTTGCTCACGACTAAGATGGAAAGGAACAAATTGTTGGAATAGTCGTAGTGTAATTAAGTATTAGTTTATCTTGACTAATAAATTACACTAGTACACTCTGAGTGTATTGAGTATGACCATTTAAGGTAAGTTCTTTTTGTACCGACTTAATAAAAGAACAAGACCTTAGTTATTATGGAAGTGTGTGCTTTTAATCCTAATATAATAACAAGCACATATATTTAGTATTTATTTTTTGATTCATCAAAGGGTGGGATTTAGCTTGATAAATCAAAATGTCCGATAAGTTGGAAAATGATATTACTTATAGTGTGTGTTATTGATTATAAAAGGAAACTGTGTCCTAGAAATCTAGGTTGATAATGTCCCCAAGAGGAGCTCATAAGGATTGTCATGTTAAACCCTGCAGGTGGACTTAGTCCGACATGACGATAAGGTTGAGTAGTACTACTCTTGGACTAAGATATTAATTAAAATGAGTTGTCAGTAATTCAATTAATTAGTGGACATTCAACATCTTAAACACAGGGAGATTAACACACTCATAATAAAAAGGAGCCCAAAATGTAATTTGGGATTGATGCGGTAGTTCAATAATAATTCTTTAGTGGTATGAATTGTTATTGATGAAATTAAGTTGGGTGTTCGGGGCGAACACGGGAAGCTTAATTTCATCGGGAGACCAAAACCAATTCCTCCTCTCGGTCCCTATCATAGCCTCTTGTATATCGAGAATTATACCCACCTATACCCACCTTCTTACCCACTCTTTGGTGGCCGGCCAAGCTAGTTTGGAGCCCAAGCTAGGGCCGGCCAAGACCCAAAGATTGAGCCAAGTAGGGGTCGGCCAATGCTTGGAGCCCAAGCATAGTGTGGCCGGCCCTAAGAAAAATAGAAGGATTTTTATTTTTAAATTTTTCTTATGTGAATTCTATGGTTTTAAAAGAGAGTTTAAAATTTAAATCATTCCTTCTACAACAGATTAAGAAAAGATTTGATATCTTTCCTTATTTGTAAATTGAGAGGAAGATTTTAATTTTGATAAAACTTTCCTTTTTTGTAACCATATTCATGATTTAAAAAGAGAGTTTTAAAATTAAATATTTCCTTTTATAGTCTTCTACAAAAGATTAAGAGAAAGATTAGATATCTTTCCTTATTTGTAGATTGAAAGGAGATTTTAATTTTAGAGATAACTTTCCTTTTTGGAAATCAACCACATGTTTAAAAGAAATATTTTAATTTATAAAATTTTCTTTTATAACCAACCATTAAGGGATAAATTATTAGAGAAATTTTAATTTTAAAATTTCCGGAAACAAATAAGGAAGTTTTAATTTTGTGTTTAAAACTTTCCTTATTTGGAGCATGGGGATGTGGTCGGCCCTAGCATGGTTAAAAGGAAAATTTAATTAATTTTTCCTTAATAACCAAAGGCAAGGAATATAAGGGAATTTTAATAACAATTAAATTTTCTTATTTGCCAAGACCAAGGAATATAAACGAGGGGGTAGAGGTGCCTTCACTGAAGAACGTCTATTATATAGTTCCTCCTCTTTTCTTTGGTGTGTGGCCGACCCTATTCTTTCCTTTTCTCTTATTCTTTAGTGGCCGGATTATTCTTCCCTTGGAGCACTTGTTGGTGGCCGGTTCTAGCTAGAAGAAGAATGAGAGAAAGGAGGCTTTGCTCTTGCATCCCTTGGAGCTTGGTGGTGGTAGCCGGACCTCTACTTCTCTTGGAGAATTGGTGGTGGCCGAATCTAGCTTGGAGAAGACAGAGATTGGTGGTTCTCATCTCGGAAGATCGTTGTCCACACAACGTCCGAGATTAGAAGAGGAATACGGTAGAAGATCAAGAGGTTGTTTGCTTACAAAGGAAGGTATAACTAGTAATTGTTTTCTGCATTATACTAGTTTTTCTTTGTATGAATTCCAAACACAAGAGGCATATGATTCAAGAGTTTCGAATTTGTGATTCGAGTTTGTATTTTTTTTGTTTTTTGAATTTGTGATTCGATTGTTTCTTTTGGTTAAACATAGAGTTATATAAGGAAATTAAATATTAAATTTCTCTCAAAGGCTTTGTGTAGGAAGTGGTGGTTGTTCCCATATCCAAGAAGGCCTAGTGTCTCGCCATTTTAACTTGGAATCCAATTTTAGAAATTAATATTTAATTGAATTTATAACATAGGTGGATTTAGATCAATAATGTTAAACATCGTTTGCGATCTTAATCTAAACCATTAAGAACAGATAAGTTAAATTTGGAATCGATAATGTTAAGTTTCGTTTGCGATTCCTAATTTAATTTCTAAAGAACACAATAGGTTGTTTAGGAAAGGTTCGACACTTGTATAAAATTTTTGTACAGTGGAACCGGTACGATCTTCCTAGGACCAACCAACATATGTTTGGGTTTCGATGTTTGACAATATGTGGAGATTTCAGGTGCAATCATCCGATTGGGGAGATTGTTGGTGCAATTCTCCTCTGGTCAAGGTTTGACCAGTTTGATGTGAACACTACAAGAAAAACCCTCATAGACATCGGTGGAACAACAACGGTTTTAAGCAAAAACCAATGTCTTTGAGTATTTTACACCGATTTTTCTAAAAACTGGTGTCTATGAGCGTAAATTTTCGCTCATAGACATCGGTTTTTTAGCTGGTGTCTATGAGCGCCTTTTTTTTTGTTAATAGACACCGCTTTTAACAGCGGTTTTTAAAACCCGGTATTAATGAACCAAAAAATAATAATTTAATTTTTTCACTGGCCAAAATTTACAACACTTCACAAAATTCCCTCCAAACCTAAACCAATATCGTGCCCCTTCTCTCAACCTAAACCTAAACCTCAACCTAAACCTCAGCCTCATCTCCCTCTTCCCCTTCCGCCGCCTCGCCCTCGGAGATCTCGCCGTCGCCGTCCCCTCGTCTGCAAGTCCTGGTACCGCGCCTCCCTCGACCCTAGCTGCTGGCGCCGCCTCAACTTCCGCTCCCTCGATTTCACGCCCTGGAGCCCTTTCTCCCGCGCCTTTGCGCTCCGCTACCGCCTCCACTCCCCCCTCTCCTTTCTCCTATAAACATGATGTCTTGAGTTTGTGAGTCAGTGATTATATGCAGCCTTAGCATTTCTTTATCTATGATCATATTTTTTCTCAGGTTTGTTGATAAGTCTGTGTATATGTTTGATCAACGTAACCTAACTTCTGGTGGTGTTGGTGCACCAGTACACAAACTTGATGGTCACAAGGTTGCTGTTCTCTATGTTCAGGCATGCTATATTACTATATTATTAGCATTGGAATACTTCTGTTAACTGCTGCTATAACTTACTGTCCTTTTGACTTTATTCCAGTGGTTTCTTGACAAAGCATCAATTTTTAGAAGAGCTGCTAAGGATGGCTTCCTCAATATATGGGATTATGAAGGTATTTGTTTATCTATAATGAAGGTTTTGGAAAGTCATTTTCCCATATATTTTTTTGAGGCGAGTCTTTAAAGACAATAGAGGACCACACTCGTCTTCTGTCCATGTGATGATGCCATTCATGCTCAACACTAAAGGCATTTTTTTTGGTGAAATAAGCATCACTGCAATCTTCCATCGCCTCTATTGTCGGGGTTGTTAATTTTAATATAATTAACCTTTATCATGTTAATCGTGATGTGTTTGTCTTAATTATTTGGGCTTAACTATATGGATCTTATCTTTCCATTGAGCTATATGCAATATTTTATCACTAGGAATATTGAAATTAATTGATATTAGCTCTGAGTGTACAGCCTACATTAACTTTTTTGGATTTTTCAGGTTAAATTATTTATATCCTATCAAAAAAAATTATGAGGAGATAAATAAACAAATTTTACATTCCAACTTTTGCCAAAATCTATACTGACAATTTTATTTCCACAAATGGAAATAGGGCAGTATATTTCACTATATGTCCACATCAGGCTACATCAAAAGTTCATAAGTACTTGTTTGTGTTCTTGATTCAATGGGGGTTTTAATGCATTAGTGAATACAGTTTTTTTCCATTAGATATTGTCCTTTCTGATACTTTGGCTTTCATATGCTTTCTCTACACCTGTCAACATCCACACTTCCAATCAAAACTTGACACTCTTAATTTGATAGCATGTAAACGTTTACAAAAAGCATTAGATGTTTTGTTTCACAAGAGTGAAAATTAATTGCTTCTACTTAATATGTACATGGTTTATGCATATGGCTTAGGTGAAAAGGAGAAAAGAACCCACACAAATTGGGATGAATTTAGCTCTGACATAGCATGTACAGTAGCTTAGGGATGACCTTAAGCAATTCACACAACATAAAACACATGAATTAAACAACCCATATTAATTGACCTACATCCCATTAAAGAAAATTTATATGTTGACTTAAGCAATCCTTATGCAACCATTAATGAGTGTAGCATTCTCTCATTTCATAAGCTTATATGGTTGCTTTATTTGCCTAAAATAAGTTACAAACCGGATGCTATGCTTTTGTTACAAACCAGATACTAGTTGGAGACTAAGTGATTGCCTAAGAAGAAAGGAATTAAAGATTAGGAGTTGCAGTGAGTAGAGTGGCTGGATAAGCTATCTTAAATGGTAACCTTAGGATTAAAGTATTGATTACATTTTTTTAACCTGCTCAACTTCCTCTAAATATCTAACACATTGATACTCGAATTTAACCTAACCTATTAAGATAAATGGGTAATCAAACCTAAAGGGTACCCATTACCATATTTAGCTATACCAATGAATTTCAAGTTCAACTAGAAGTAAGAGTGAGTGCCAATATGCCTGTGGGTACCTCAAGAATAGGGAACTCTTTGTTTTTATGATTTAACCCCTCTTCATTATTTTACTCACCTCTTTTGTTTTTACCTATATTCATGTTTTTCATTAATCAGATAGAGACCCCTAACTACATTATTTAGGCTACAAGCTCGACCTCTACCACATGGCTATAGGGAGGAAATGATCATGTTGATCCCTAATTTTATCCCTAGCCGATCATTAAACATTAAATGTGTGGGAATTTACTAGAATTTACTCCTACATGAAGCAAATGAATAAAAACTACAAGTAAAGTTTACCTACCCTGTTATGACTTCAGAAGAATATGCTGAATTTTTCATGTATGCTGGCCTTTAATATAGAGGGCTACAAGAGGATTATATCTTAGGTCAAGACACTCCAAATCCATCATAAACCAAAGGGAAAATAGTTTCTACTTACTAGAGGATTGAATGGACCCAAAAGGAAGCTCTAACTTGCTGTTTTGGGTGCTGAACTAAGGAGGCAGCTACCTTCTTGCCGCATTCCTTGCTGCTGTGGTTGGTAGCAGAAATCACAGAAAATAGGGGGCTTAGTGCAGGATATTCAGGATACCAAGATGGCATCAGAGGTAGTACAATAAATAGTCTCTTCATCAGAGGTAGCTTTGTTCTTCTATGCTTCACTAGATTTGTTGTGTAGTCATATTTCTTTGTTCAACCATTATCATGCTTAGTAAGTTGTTGTATGATGTTGTCGGTTCTTATCAATCTGTACACTTGAATTAGAAAGAGCAAATTATCTATGTTATATTCTAAGCAGCATATACTAAGTGTCATATATGAAAGTTTTAGATTCTATGTTATGTTCGTTATCTTGCACAGCAGCCTTTAAAAACTCAGTATTCTATTTTATTTGATACATGTACACATTTGTTTTAGTTATTTGACATATGGTGGATTTATGTGTTTTTACAGTTTACAAATCTCAAGTACTCCAGAGTTGAAATTGATGAAGTGTGGTTCGAGTGGGCTGAATGCATGCTAGATTACATTTGAAGTGTGATTCTACCTTGATGTGTTAAAAGAATGTTCTACCTTGATTTTGATATCTATTAGCTAGCTTTTGATGTAAAAAGAATGTTTGGGTATTTTATGGATACTGTTGTAAGAAGATTATTTATATAATTTGTAAATATTTGTGTATTTTATGGATATTATTGAATGAAGAATATTTGTATAATTTGTGAATATTTGTGTATTTTTTTTTGTTATTGTCGGTTTTTCATTGTTTCGGAAATCAAATTTGTACTGTTAAAAAATATACATATTACATCGATTTTCCACCGCTGCAAAACTGGTGTTATTAACTAATATTACATCGGTCATTTACCGCTGTCAAAACTGGTGTTATTAACATACAATATTACATCGGTTTTACACCGTTGATGAAACGATGTCGTTAAGTGATACTACACCGGTTAATAACCGATTCGAAGACCGGTGTCGTTAAGTGATACTACACCTGTTTTAACCCGATGTCTAAAATGACAGACTTTTAACATCGGCTTCATAGACATCGGTCGAAAATGAAATAGACACCGGTGGAAAACCGATGTCTATGAAGGTTTTTGTTGTAGTGGAAGAAGAGCCAAGCAGGTCAAGATTGACCGGATACTTGACTGGGAAAGTCCTAATTTGAGGTTAGGCAAAGGCAAGTCCTGATGAGTGAAGCAAGACAGTTGGAAAGCCACGGTGAGTGAAGCCGGACAATGGGAAAATCATGGTGACACTACAAAAAAACAGGGCTTCAGAGACGAAAAAATCAGTTTCTGAAAGTCACTTTTCTGTTTCTAAAAAAGGTTTGAGACAGAATATTCCGTATCTAAAATCCGTTATTGAAAGCCCCATTGCTAATTTAAGAGACGGAAATATTCCGTCTCTAATTTAGAAACAGATTAAAAAATCGTTTCTAAATCTATTTTTAAATTAACCAAATAAAATAAATTTCAAATACAAAATCTGTCTCTAAATTTTGTTTTAAATCCGTCATTAATCCGTTTTAAATAACATATAAAAATTAATTTTAATCTGTTTATAAATCTGTTTATAATTATATTTATAAATATAAATATAATTTTATTTTTTAATATATTGCTATTTTTTATTTTATTATATTTCTATATTCTTATCTACTACAAGAAACACACACATTCCAAATAAATAATTAAAATAACTAATTTCTAATCCAAAAGTATCATAAAATTAACATTGGGATAAATAAATATTTACATCGTCTAAGCAAATGTATAAATTTTTAAATCTCACCTTAAGTAATCTAATCTTTACATTCTATCACGACGCTCATGATCACAGGGATCAGATCCTCCTAGATATAAATGATTTGAATATTTCACCTTTTGAATCATTTTACAAACCTTCTCCTTTTCTTTGCTTTGCCTACCTTACTTGATAAACTTTTCTTCCCATTTTTTGTGATAAGAAGTTCAATACTTTGTTACTTTCAATAATGTCTTCATATCCTCTTGCTAGTAGCATGCATGTCTATGATTTCTTCCCTTTGCCCTCCCTTGTCTCGAACTCCATGAGATGAATTACTTCATACGGATTAATGAACCAACCAAGTTTGTTGAAACAATCTAGCAAAATCAAAACATGAAATGAGTAAGTTTAATAAATATAAAAACAAGCATGCAATGAAATAACCTATATAAAAAAAAAGACTACTTACTAACAGTACAAATTTATATTATCTCCATTGAGATTTGGACCACAACCTAGGGGAGAAATGAGATAATCAAACTTAGGACAATTAACATGCAATGACATTATTTGTTTAAAAATCTATACTTGAGTCTGGGTCATAATTCTTATATTCTCGCAAATATGTCATCAACAACATTCGAATCAACCGATTATATTTTTAATTGATATCGAGTTCATTATCCTAACTGATTTTCCAAGTCTTGACTTATTTGCCATCCTTGCAATCTTCAAAACCCCTCAACAAAAGGGGAAACACTTTTCATCCTGAGAGTCCAAAATAACTCATGAACATACATACACTTAATTTTAGTAGAAAGCTACAAATTTTAGAACAGCTAAACCCTGGTCGATTGATGCACAACCAAACTTTCTTCACCATTGTTTTCTGGTCCTCTTGAAATGCTACACTCATACAAACGAGATCATATCAGACTAAATAATAAATTTCTTTTGCAATTATATTTACACTAGAAAAAGAAACTCTTGGAGTTTGAATTTTGAACCAAGTATATATAAATTACTTTGATAGATATTTCACAATAGCAATGAGTCACCAAATTCTTAAAAACCAATTTTAGAAAACTACTATCTTATTCACTAAGATTTTCCAATCAAAACATATGAAATTATATATGGAACACCGACCAAGTCTTCAACCTTGATATTTGATATTATATTCTAATACAATTTACAAAATTTAGAATCATGGATATATGTATCTCAGTAAAGCAATCTAACAAGTTTAAAAGACATCATTTAGTATTTACCTTGTACTGCAGTTGCCTAGCCTTGATAGGAGAGGACCACTAAACCAATTTAATGATTCAACATGGAATGCCAGCCTCCTTTTATTTAATGAAAAGTAGTTTCTTGATTAAGAAATCACATTGTTATGTACAAATTTTTCAGCAACATACCTGCAATGATTGATTCAAGTAATATGAAACTGAACTAAACATTAGTCATAAGTTACAACTGAATCATGTAATGCAGTGAATATCAGAAAATAAGAGAGAAGCATTTCTATCACCACTATAGTGTTCATGCAACGAAACGAGGCAACAGAGCAAGATATGTGTTGAGGCAATACAGCATACTAGGGTACACCAAGAAGCCACATACCTTGTTCTTTATGGAATTTCGATCAAATTTAACTTTGACAAGTAATGCAGACCTTGATATCAGCGTCTGACGCCTGATAGATCTCTAGAGCCTTAGCTTCGAGTTCAATCTTCCTCTCCTCAAACTCCTTGGTGATCTCCTCCTGCAACATCAAGATAGATTATATATATAAGCAAATTAAAGAAGAAGAAGAATTAAGAAGAAAAAAAATATTGTTGGGAATTAATTATCGACTTGTGATTCCTCAAATGACTTGCAGACCTATGTGGAAATTAAGCATTGAATGAAATCTAGAGCATTAAAGAAATCTAATCCTAATTGCATCCAAACGAAGAACAGAACTTATAGCAATTGAAAGAGACAAGGCCAGTAGAAATTAAGTAAAATAAAGTGCACGAATTTAAACCTAACTATTGGAAGAAACATTTTGTCAAACACCTTAAGAGCATGAATCAAAATGACATGGGAGAACATCTTAAGTACAAAAACATCAAACAATCAATCATGCAAATCAACATATCGACCATTGAAGAAGAAGCTTGCTGTTCAGAATCTGATGAAGGCCGGAGATGTCTGTGGGAAGCTGGTGCTGAGCATAAAGTGAAGAGCTCTCCGAAAGAGGGCCGCTGCTTGCTTAGGGCGGCCAGATCTTAGAGATGTCGTGGTCGGATGTTGACTATGAAGGACCCCTTATCTTCTAGCCCGAAGAGAAGAGGGTTGCAGTTTGGATCTGAAGTAGAGAAACTCCGTCGTGGCCTGGATGCTGGTGTCGGCACGTCGGGGCAGACAATCACGAAGAGCCACTGGAGGAAATGATGGCGTTGGCTGGAATCGCGGGTAGAAAATGACGGTGGGAAGATGGAGAGGAGATGGTCGGCCGACGGCGGTGGAGTGGTGGCGTACCGCCGGCCCCTTTGGTGGAGTGATGGCGAAGGAGGGAGAAGTGGCGTACCGGCCTTCGCAGCGTGAGAAACCGAGCGAAGGAGAAGAAGATGCGTGCTTGTGGATTTTATTTCCCCAGATCTGATCCGATGGTCCTGATCAATCCAGATCTGATGGAGCGGTTGTGATCAAATCTGAGTGAATGGTCGAGATCCACTAGAACCCATTGAATGGTCAGGATGGCTAGATCAAGATGAGCGGCTCAGATCATGCTAGATCTACACAGATTGGCCAGAATCAACCAGATCTTGATGAACAACTAGAATTAATCAGATCTAAATCTTTCATTTAATTTGCTTTAGATATAATCCAATGACTCAGATTTCTTCAGATTGGACTTCTCATTAACTCAAGTCTTTATGTTTAATTTGGTTCAACTTGAGCTCAATCCATAAAAAACAAAAGTACACAATTATAAGTAGAAATCCATAAAAATAGGAAAAATTATAACAAAACTCATAATATGAATTCAACTCAATAAACATGAGAAGAACCAACAATTAATCATATGAAAGGATTAAAACATGAAAATTAAGGACAAAAATAATACATCAAAATGTTAGTTATCAACAATTGAGCGAGGAAATCCCACGAAATTGCTACGACGAGAGAAAGAAAGGGAAGGGTTGATTTAGGTTACAAAGAGGGCTCAAGCAAAAAAAAATATATTAAGAAAAAAATAATACAGGCTAATAAATTTTAGGGAAAAAATAGTCGATAATATTTGAGAATAATGACATAAATTTATAAATCCAAGTTTATTTCATCACAAATTTTATTAATTTAGAAACTAATTTTTTATCTCAATTGTTTATATTTTAAATGATATTTTTAACATTTTTTTAAAAATCTATTTATACTTAATATTTTTTTAAAAAATATATATATAAAATTTTATTTCAAATCTATTTCATATTTCATCTCAAATTTCATTTTATACATTATATTTTTAAATAAAATGAATTCATCTTCGTTAAATTTTAAATAATTTTAATAGAAATATGGTTTCAAATTCTATTTATAATCCATATTTATTTTCCTAATAAAAATTTATATTCTATTTTGTATTCAATTGGTTTTAAATTCTAGTTTAGTTTTTTATATTATATTTTATTAAAGTAAAACAAATTAGTGATTTAGTAGAAAATCATTCTTTGATTTATAAAAACTTGAAACAGATTTTATTTCTGTTTCAAATATTCATTTATAATCTGTATTTATTTTTGTTTATAAAAATTTATTGACAATTTCATCTCAAATTCATTTTAAATTCTGTTTCAAATTTATTTTTGTATATTTTATTTTATTTAACTAAAACGGATTAGTTATTCTGTAGAAAATCTGTTTCTGATTTACAAAACTTTGAAACGGATTTTAATTCCGTTTTAGAAATCTGTTTCTGAAGCCTTGTTTTCTTGTAGTGTGAGTGAAGACAGGTGAAAATCCTAGTGAGTGAAACTAGGTTAAAGTTCTTGTGAGTGAAGACAGACAGTTAAAAGTCCTGGTGAGTGAAGCCAGACAGATGAAAGTCCTGATGAGTGAAGCCAGACAGTTGAAAATCCTAGTGAGTGAAGCTAGGTAAAAGTCCTGGTCAGTAAAGCTAGACAGATGGAAAGTGCTAGTGAGTGAAGCTAGGCAGATGGAAATACCCGGTGAGTGAACCTAGGCACGTGAAAATCCAGGTGGGTCAAGATTGACTGGACACTTGGTATTGGGAAGTCCAAGTAGGTCAAAGTAGTGACCAAATACTTAACATAAGGAAATCTAGATGGGTCAAGGGTGACCGAACATCTGGTGGAAGGAAGTCCAAGTGGGTCATAGAGGACCGAACACTTGGCACAAGGAGAAAAGTCCAAGTGGGTCAAAGGATTAACCGGACACTTGATGAAGAAGTCCCATCAAGTCAAGGTTGATCGGATGATAGGCATGAGGAGTTCCAACAGGTCACGGTTGACCGAATGTTGGATTTGGGGACCTTTGAGCTTGAGTTAAGCAAGTCAAGGGTGGTCAATCGATCAACTGATCGATTGGACCGAAGCCCAATCGATCAACTGATCGATTAGGAGAGTGTTGTGATAAACAACAGCTCAATCAATCGACCGATCGATTGGGGGTGTTTATCACGAGCACAAAAGCCTCCCTAATTGATCAGTCGATCGATTGGACACAGTCAATCGATCGGGCGATCGATTGGGGCTGGAATTCTCGCGCTACGCAAGAAAGGCTAAATCGATCGATCAATCGATTGAGGTCTTTTCCAGCAGAGCACAGAGGTGCTCTGAATCGATCGATCGATCGATTCAAGCCTCCCTAATCGATTGATCAATCGATTGGAATATGACCGTTGCGCAGGTAGCGAGTGACGGACGACTGAGATGGAGCGGATCTCATGTGGCAATCGATTGAAAGTAAGTCCAATCGATTGAGAGCTCTAGGAGCGTCGAGTATAAAGCCGTGGTAAGCTTTCTTCTCCGTAGTGCTTACACGATTCTTCACTACTACTCACCACCGGACTGAGAGCTTGGAAGAGAAGTGTTGTTGCACTTTCCAAAGGGTCTAGAGACGTCTTCATCAATAAAAGATCAAGCAAGAAGAGATTTTTCATTTGTATTCTTGTATTTTCTTCCTGTGTGTATTGTATCTTATTGTGTGAGAATTGTAAGAGGTTTCTCCACCTCTGGTAATTACCGAAGAGTATTTTCTTAGTGGAGTGTGTGTCATGTGTGGATCCTTGAACTAGTCATCTCTTCTTGAGGTGAATACCAAGTAAATTCTTTGTGTTAGCATTGGAGAGGTTGCTTCGAGAGTATTCCGCTACAAATCATCATGAGCAAGCCCACGAAGCAGGACGAGTTATTCACCCTCTCCCCCTCTAGCTACAAATTGACCCTAATAATCTTGATGTCACTTATATCTAGGCTCGATCGTCGACATCCTTCATGTCTCAGATCCCGACTTCACCTACATTTCGGTCCCAGTCGTCGACATCTCTTCCTGTTAAGTCTCATATCCTAATGTCACCTATGGTTGGGCTCAGATCGCTGACATCTTCCATGTCTCAGATTTGGGCATCACCTATGTCTCGGCTTCAGTCGACGATATCTCTCCTCTTTAGTCTCAGATCTCAACATCATCCGTGTCGACATCCCCTCCATCCTAGTATCGATCTTAGTCGCCAACATCATCTACTCTCAAAGCCACTCAATATCAATGATATTTTTTCATCGGTCCTTGGATTGGGCCGCTCTTTGTGAACCTTGAATAATGTAGTTTTCCTCGAGAAAAACATATAACGACTACGAATATTCTATGGACACATGACAATATATGAACGGAGAAGCGATCACGAGGTTGTCAAATCTGGTCTCCTATATATTCCCCTACAAACGTGTGGTGCTTGATGAATAAAGAGACAACTAACGACTATCGGATTTTGTTCTCCACATTAGCATATACTATGATGATGGAGGAGCATGTGATATTTGAAGCATATGATGTAGAGATACTTTGCTAACAGTTATATAAACTTTAGAAAGAGTAAGTGTAAGGAATGTGAACTGTCTATAACTCCATCATATCCTCTTCTTCTTCCTCATCCTCTTCTTCCAGTATACTACCTCAAATAAATCATAACTTAAGCGTCAAATTAGTCTGCGAAGATTTCCTCTAGTTTAACCCTCATTTGAAAAATCTTTCAGGTCATTTCATTTCCTTCACCAATGAACTTCGGAGAGCAGCATCTTAGTATGTTCGCTTACTGGTGACCAGTATTTCATCTAAACAACTATTACTGTACTTTTAGATTTGTTATTAACCATTAAAGAAGTGTTATTAAAAGGTTTTTAATTAAAAATATGTTGATATTTTTCTAGTATATATATATAAAAGATTATATTTATAAAAATTAAATAAATAAGCAAACAAACAGACAAAATGACTCTTTTGATAAGACAAATGCACTGTTTTGACAACATGCCTAAAGGGTGACTTGACATGGACATTTGGATGAACAAAGATATGCACGTATATGCTGCAGAGTGCAAACAAAATCTCAAACATCTTCCTTCCTTCCAAAATGCGAGGCAGGCGTGCAGAAAGCTAGTTAGCTCCACCACCATGCACTTCATAGGAGCTGAGCTGAAAGAACATGCCGCCTCCTCCTTCGCTTGTCATCTCAAGTCCTCTCCATCAGCATCGATCACACACACTCTCCTTTCTTTTCCCAGCAGCTCAGCTCTGTGTGCGTGGGGAAACTGATCGCCAATGGATCCACGTTTTCGCCCCGTCCTCTCCTCTCCTCTCCTCTCCTCGGTGCTTCTTGCAAATCGATCGAGATCGCAAACAGATAGCATGCCGCCGACCGAGCTGACACTGCCTCAGCAGCTAGCTAGCTAGCAAGGTAGGTTTGACCAGTGGAGTTACGGATGATAAGACCTCTCTTGCTCGATCGCTACCTCGCAGAGATCGATGGACATGTATGGGGTGTGCATGCGCTAGCTGGCTGCTTGTCAGTGACTCTGCCAACAAAGACCTTGGCAAGGCTTGAAAATTATCCTGCCTTTATACGTTGGAAAAGGGAGCTGCCTGCCTGCCTCCCTGCCCTGCCCTGCTCAGAGCAGGCATCATTGCTCATGAACACCAAAAGATATGGCTTTCGAAAAGAAGAAGCAAACTATTGAGAGCGGGTCATAATAATAATTATTATTTTTATAATTAATGAAGAATGAGGGAGTGGCGTATGTGCGGCTGCACCCGCACAATATTTGCAGGCTTGCCCTGCCGCTGCCCGCATGTAGGCGTTATGCGTACGTAACTAAAAAAAAAAAAAGTACATGCTGCTGCTGCTGCTGCAGCAGCAGCTGTTAATGCTTTAATATATGTGCGTACCGCTGTTACCGTTGTGTAATGCCACGTGGCATTGTCGCGATCAAATTTTTTTCCAGAAAAAATGCTTTATTTTTAGAATATATTTAATAAAAAAATATATATTAGGACACCATTCTTTATCCAAATTTGTTTCAATTGACATGATTTGGTCATGAAAATCTTTTACCGATTAAGATAAATAAAAAAGCACTCATATTTTCATGTACATAATTTAAAGAGTGCCTTTTATTGTTTTTATTAATATTAAATTTGAAGTTTTTATTTGCCAATTTTAAGACATGATCTTTTTAAATCAGTCTACAAAGATTTTAAAAAATAAATAAATAAAAATGTAATATCTTTTGATAGAAAACTAAACTGACGCCTTTATCCATAATTTAATTTTCGAAATACCTTTTTAAATTTTATTTTCAAATAACTTTAACCAAATGGTCCAAATCTACTGTAAAATGGTATTATTATGATGTTATTTTATATAAAATTATATTAAAGTTGAGTGTACAAGTATATGTTAGGATTTTTTAAAAAAAAAAATTGTCCTATGTTTCATATTTATTAATTTTATAAATTTATATTTAAAAAAAAATAATATAATAATTTTGGACCATGGTGAACTATAATGATGCATGAATCTTGAATCACAATTATAAACCATGAATCATAATCATTATAGACGGTTAAGATTAAAAGTAGATCCTTTAAGGAACCGTCGAATTGTCGAATAAATATGCATCATATTAAATCCCTATATATATAGAGAGAGAATGTTACTCTACACATTCATATGTGAATATCCGTAAGTATCTAATGTTATTTTTTAATTTTTTGTAGGGTTTAGAATTTAGGATTTATGGTACAATAAATGCTCACGGGAATAGATCCAATCCAGGTATATTACCACCGGTTCGACAATTTAGAATCGTCGGATTAATAGTTCTTGGGAATCTACCTTAAACTTTAACCGTTCAGGATGATTACGGTTCACAGTTTGAAATCGTCAATTCACGATTCATGTACAATTCATCACGATTCATCTAGGTTCAATATTATTTTATTTTTTAAAAATTAAATTGATAAATTCATAAAATATAAAGACATTATCTGCCTATCACCTTTTTATCTCATGAAGTGGCGTTATTAATGAGTTATTAGTTAGATTTTTTTATTGTTAATGAAGACGGTGAACTGAGAATTTAGAGACTAATAAATATTAAATAGTAGACATTAAAATAAAAACATCAAATAATTTTAAAATATATATATATATATATATATATATATATATATATATATATATATATATATATATATATATATATATATATATATATATATATATATATATATATATATATATTCTTTCTTATTTTTATAAAACAAAACTATATTTACTTATTAAATAAATAAATAATGTGAATATTATTTAGTTTAGTTGGTTACGAGACTTCACCTTGTAAGAGAAGACCCTAGGTTCAGGCTCAGTAATCGGATCAACAGGTAATTGGCATGTTGACTTGGTTACAGACCCAGATCGGGTCCGATTTAGATCCACCCCGAGGTCAAATCTACACAAGATACTCAATACACGGATTACGTACCTGGACTAGATCTAGCCCGAGGTCAGATCTACACGGGATACTAAATACTCAGTACTCACGGATGGATGTGTAGCTCTCTGTATATAATTTTTACCGAGAAATTCTTGCCTTTCATTTAAAAAACAAAATGGACGGCAAAGTGCTCCCTTTAAATAAATTAAAGCTGCTGACCAAGTGATAATTCCTTTTTTTTTTTTATCAGAGGTAATTAATTAAATCAAAGAAACCCTAGTGACACACAATTACATGATAGTGATACAATAAAGCCCATGCATGTCCCGCCTTGTGGTTCCGTGATGAATGCATGAAACCCTTTTAATGTTAATGATGTAATTATCACCTCTTAAGTGGCAGTATGGGCCACTTGATAAACTTATTATGATTACAAGAAATACGTACAATAATGATTAACTTAACTGAAGCAAATAATTTACATGCAAGTAAATCATGGTAAATTAAACTTCCCGCATGCTCAGAGACTAATAATCTGTTGCAATAGGATAAAATTTTAGGGTAAATCTGTAAAAGGCTTGTAATTAATGGACGTTCGAGGGGTTAAAGGCTTAAAGCGAATATGTAAGTGCGTCCGTCGGTAGACGTGTAATGATTGCGTGAATTAAATAATTAATAAATAAATAAAATCCATGTAAATGGAGGGAACATGAAAGCCAACCTTGGCACGCGCGTTCAGGGGTTGAAGGTTGGGTCCCACACTTCCCGATCTCACGGTGTCAATTTTCATCTCAGGTCCTTATAATTATAGTACATTTCTAGAACGGTGCACCTAATATAATTTTTGGTTATTTCGGTCCGCAACTTGGACAAGGGTTAACCTCATCACCTTACTTTAACACATTGTTCTTCATTCTCAAAAGCATGCATGATGAGAAAGAAGATGACTCCATAGGTCATCTGAGTTGATATGTGATAGGATACTTATCACATGAGGTCACAGGATCAAAACATGGGATAGTTGGGGCATAAATCCCCGGTCCCTGTGCAACTCACCCCACCTGTCACATGCTCGCTCAGGATGCTATGATTTACCTCCCTCGTGATGACCTTGGGTCAGGTGCGACGGGAGCGCTGGGGGCGAGCGATTTCGCCTTTTGCCACATGATAAGAAAGAAGGTAGCATTAATTCGGCAACATTGGATTAGCCAAGCCAACCATGCCAAAGTAATGATTTATTCTTATAAGGAATTAATCCACCGAAACGAGAGAAAGGGTATAAGGTCATCTGTAACGCGCCCAATAATATGGTATTATAATAACACTATACATTAATTTGGCGTTGTGGAAGAGTGTTATAACAACCCTCCGCTTGAACGCGTTCAAGCATGCATAGAGTGGGCCAGGGCTGACCTATCCCATATGTATAACTTTTTTTAAAATTTTTATTTATTTAAAAAATTAAAAAGTAAGATTATTATTAAAAATAATAATAATAATTTAAATATTTTAAAATATATTTATTTAATATGATATAATTTTAAAATAATTGAATGAATTATGAGACTCATAAATAATGAGTGTTAATGTTAAAAGAAATGTGGGTGAAAGAATGATGTTGTTATAATGAGTATGTGACAGTGAGCCCTATGTTTTTTTGATGAGATGATGGATGTTATAACAATATAGCGTTGTTGATACCCTAATAACTATGACAACCCTTCTTCAAAAAGAGAAGCATAAGCTAATATTCATTCCAAAAGAACTACCATTCAAAGGATTTAATTATAATCAAACTTTGAAATTCCATTAATTAGATTTTTATTCTAATTAAATTTCAAGTACAATAATGTCTCACTCAATAACAATTATAATAAATAATTTTGACCGATTTCGGTAAAAATAAATAAGCAAGCTAGCTAGCTTAAAATGCTGCTAAATTAGCTCGACTCAACTTATCTCGGGTCAACTAGTTTATCATCATCATGCATCCTACTTAAAAATTTTATATAAAGAAAGAAATTGTACGACCAATGGAAAACAATATCAAAACCTTTGGGCAACTTTTTGGAGTTGAGTCTCTGAAAAGCTCGGTGCAATTTTGCGTGGGCGATCATGCTCCACCTACATAACATAACCACAATTCCCACACCTTTTTGCACGCCTGTTGAGTTAAATTTCATCCTCAAGCACACTCACAACTCCTCAGGAAGTGAAGTGAATTTTTTTATCGCCAACCTTGTCATTCAGAATGATGCTTCCTCGCCACTGTCAATGCTGCATGCAAGTACAGTAATTATTGCCTTTCATGAAACTTTAGGGTTATCACTTCACCTTTTAGATGGAACAACTGATCATGGATGAATGCCAAGTTCATGTGAGCTCTAAATTATACATGCATGGTTTAGAAAGGCCACAAATGCAGCAACTTTAAGCATATATAAATTAAACAGTAGTAGTATGGCAACAGCTGAGCTGATCAGCTGAGCTGAGCTGGGAGCATGTAAAGCATGAAGAAAAAAGCATGGAATATTTTGGGGATAGTGACTGCTTGCATGCAAAGAGTAGTAGTGCTCAACTCATGCATGTCTGGGCCTTCTTCCAGTGTGCTGAATATGGATATCCTGTAAAAACTTCAATGACACAAGGCCATAACATTTGATATATAGAATTCAAGCTCACTGATAGGTGTGGACTTTTGATGGGAATGCTGCTGAAGGTGAAGAAAACTAGGCTGTGCCCTGGTGCTGTCTCATGCTTGTTGTCTGGTAATTTTTTGAAGGTAGTATATATCATCATCACAAGGACACAGGGTGCAGCAACAAAAGGGGAGGCTGGGCATCCCAAGAGAAAGGTGGTTGGCTTTAGCTTTTAATGAGGAGTTTGGAATGACAACATCTGTCACTTTGCCACCATCCAGAAATTATAAAATTGAAAAAGGAAAAACAAATATCTGGTATGAATTCTCCCACAAGAACGGTTAATTCGATCCTACCTGTACAGGCATTGCCCCAACCTCTCACATTGGGATGGTGGAACCTACACTTAAGTAGTGGGTCCCACCCCTTCATTGTGAGAGGTTAGGGCAGTGCCTGTACAGGCAGGGTGAAATTTACCCACAAGAACATGGATTGTCCCACAGGTAGTGTAGGTTCCAACCTCAGTATCAGGTTGGTCAGTAAGCTATGTCCAAACCTAACTAGTAAGCATGCATGTTATCTTATCTTTTCTTTTCTTTTCTTTGCTTTGTGGTGAGTACAGAAGTATCTTTCAATAAGCTATGCCAAAACCTAACTAATAAGCATGTTATCTTTGTGGTGATTACAGAAGTATTTTGCCATTCTATTAGATATGAAATTAATTTTCATTTATGATGAAATTGATAAAATTAAATATCATTAAAAAAAAAAGTGTCAAAGAGCCTCCCACAGTTCGACTCAAATGTTATATATCATAAATACTTTTAAACAGACAGAAAAATACATGAATTATATATTTAAAAATAAAATGTCAAATAAATTCTTTCATAAGTTTTTAAAAAACGTAAACCTCTATAAACTTTCTAAATCTAATTTGCTTATCACTATAACAAATAATTATAGGCATTTTTTTTATTAGCATGGCATGTAAGAGTTCATTATAGCAGGAGAAAGGTGATGAAGATTCATATGTATTTCAATTATGTTGCATAGTATATAATATAGTTAGATTACATGGAAATTATAGAACACTTTCGTATAGAAACCCACCCAGATAAAAAGAAAAAACATAAATATTGTCAGGGAAAAGAAATTCATCTTCTGAATTTTTCAAAAGGAGCACAATCAATATCTTTCTCACCTTCATCATACATATAAGAATAATTTTGAAAAGTTGGAGTTTATTAAGTGCAAGATAAAGTATCATCAAATATATATAAAAAAATAAAAATAAAATAATTTTCTTATATCCTCAAATATAAAAATTAAGCTAGTAGCTACTGATAATTAGTAGAAAATAGACCAACGCAGAACCTTTAAAAATTGGGCCCAGCCCAATTTAAATGGCCTAATAAAATTGGTGTTAGGTTTAGTTAGTGAAAAAATCATAGGGTTGGAAATTCGCACATGTGGTTATTTTGGCTTGGTGTTGTGCAGCCAAAATAAAATAAAGAAAAAAAATGTAAGAAGAATAAAAAAAATGAACACTAATTAATTAAATTAATGTATATGTCGAGAAAGATGCCACAAATATCATATAAAATTCCTAGTAATTAATCTGGATCCAAAAAAATTGAGAGTCAAATTGTAATTCCAGTTCCATCCGTAGAGTTCTAGTAAAAAAAATAAAAATGATTGAATATGATAACATTTAACTTCAAGCTACCGGTCTGATGAGGATGGTCAATATTTGTAGACTCTTGGTTTGGATGAACCTCACTTATTTAAAGGTGGAGTTCATCCAAATCAAGGGTCCTCATACAAAGGACTATTCATTGGTCCACAAATTACAGACCAGAGGATCTCTATTGCGATCCGACCTGCCATGGATCTGGTTGAAAATTTTCATTTATTGTTAGGATAAATCAGAAAACGATCATGACGAACAACTCAGAAATCAAACATCCTATAATTACATATCCCATTTGAAAAAAGCATCTCTATAAATATTCCATAGATAACGATTGAACCCCTTCTATTGCACTGTAACCCAGGGGCAAATAGAGTTTGGTAAACTATAAACACTTTGTTTCAATGATTTTGAAGACCATAATTATCCTTATCAATAACAATGTCTGTTTTGCTTTTATCTTTAACATTCATTATACTATAGCCCAAACTCTATTATTCATTCTCTAATCTGGTGTCATTTTGTTTCTCCGATAACTTTATTATTTTTGTTCTTCGCCTAATTAACGTTTTGGTATGAATGTAATCTTACATTCTAAGTTGTTAGTTACCTTCTTTACCAGTATTCACCTATAATAATGCATACGTCATAAGTTAGTGAATTCAATGAAAAAATCACCGAGTTTATTGCCATTAGAGTTCACTGTAAAACATGAGAATCTTAATTATCATGACCTACAAATCACTGTAAAACTCCTTTTAACACGAGATAGTCAAGACAAACATATTAAGCATTAAAGCAAGTGTGATCACGATCAGGTGGAGCATGGGTGTCCAGTTAGGGAGTGATAGCTTTACAACAATGGGACAAGAAATTAATTCCCAAAGGATACATGTACTTGGAGAAAAAAAACTCACCCCATGATTTACTTCTCTTTGCATAACTTGAGGACGGACTATGAGGGACAATCGGATGGACGTGTAGTCACCTTTTGCTGCGACGATCAGGTGGAGCATACATGCCTGTTGTTATAGTGGTTCTCCTTGTTCCACTTGGAAGAGGATTTTTGATGTTCCTGAAACCAATCAGATGCATTCCCAAGCAAACAACTTCCCAAACAGATGCATTCCCAATAAAAGCGTCATCAGTAAAACTCTTACGGACTTCTCTAATCAGCTTCCCCCGGGTCTTTGTACTTGACAATACACTCTGTGAAACCAAAGTGCTGCAATGTTTTCATTACATCAAAGAGACTGCAAAGTTGCATTTGTAATTGCATGCAATGGAATCAACAAAATTACGACATAAAGAAGTCGTTTCTTTGACTTGTATGTTTCTTTTATACGTAGATGTTTCACTCATTACTTCTGTGAATCTCATGAGTTTCTTAATTAAAACAGCCTGAAATCCGCAATCATTGTAGCAAATTCAAGTCAAGAACACTAATTCTTATTTACAATAAAAGGATACTAGAGAGTCGTCACTTTCTTCAATATTCCAAGGGTTTCAGGTCCTCCACCCAAACCAAATGTCATCATAGGCTAATGATACTTAAACAAGCTTTGCAATGAGGACACCTCCTGCAGCCTTTAGCCTGCAATGACATCAAGACCATGATGATCATGAACCAAAATTGGCTGACTATACTCGCAATTCTTCGGCCTATGATCAAGATTGTACCTCGGTAGACCCAAGCTTCAATGTTAAGCACCTGCTATTTGAATGTTTTTGATCCCCAAAGTAGTCTTGCAGTGGGATTACGGTGATGATATCCTTCAATCTATATGGGATACCATGGAAGGCACCTGTTATTTAGACCAAACTCCAGCAAAAGAGATACAAAAAAAAACTCCAATTCAATGTTGTTTGGAATTTAGATAGACTACACTCTACAGTTAGGCAAGTTCGATCTGTAGTTATTCCCACAGGACATCCTTGCTTTTATTTTAAAAAAAAGGAAAAAAAATTGTTTAAAATCAATTATTTTAAAATAACTGACAAATTGGGTGAGAAAAATATGCTTTACCCAAATACACTCCTTGAGCCAGCAACTCATCTGCTACCTGTCTGATAGTATGCTAACTCTTCAGTTAATGTAATCACAGATTCAAGAACAAGATTATAGTACCTCTTTAATCTAAGAAGGAATATATCAGTAATTCATCCTATAAAGGTCTCCAAGCTCAAGTATCTAGCATTCATCAAAACAGAAATACTTGGGGCAAGCTAAATGCAGTCTTTACCAGTAATAAAACATGGTGGAAGAAAATTGCCATGGCTGAAAGAATATCTAAATTTTGCACGCTTAAGGGGAGCTTCATCATTGCCAGTCGAGGATGAATTGAGAACTAAAACTGATGGATCCCAAGAAGCAACGAGTTCAAGGTTCACCCTTATCCTTGGTAGGTTGAACTCTGACACCATTTGCAGTTTCTTGCACCTAAAAGCAATCGCAGGATTCTCTAATCAAAATCACATCCATCGTCCACCAGTTATTATTAACCCAATAAACTGAATCAATCGATCAGTGTAAACAATGTCTCCTCCACTGAATGGGAGGAAGGTGATCAGGGAGGGTGGTAGTAGGCATAAGCAGAGTAGAAAGTCTGCGCGCAGGTGAGCAGCAGCAAGAACACTGCAGCGATCAAGGAGATGATTGCCCAGGGATTCCCGAAGTATCTGTGCTTTAAGCTCGCCCCCCAAGTGTTCCACCGGTGATTGTAGTACCTGTTTACCCTCTCCGACAGCTCCGACAGGTAGCTGTCGTCGAAGTCGAACACCACCTCCTGGCACAGCTTGTTGAACAGGTCCGCCACGTCGCGGTCGCTGCCCAGCCAGTGCTCGATGATCCCCCGGTAGTGCAGGTAGCTTACGTCCACCTCCGAGTTGATCAGGTTGTTCATGAAGATGACGTAGGAGGTGATGTCTTTGGTGCAGTCCGAGTGGCACTGCTCCAGCGCGATCAGGTTCAGGAACAGCGATTTGGTTCCGTCGTGGATCAGCAACCGCGGGATCTTGAGCACGCCGTCGGCGAACTTGATGTCCCAGAACCGGTCCGTCTTCCGCTTCCGGAACTTGATCCCCGCCTCGCGGAGTTCCGTCACACAGTGGATCAGCTGCAGCCGGCGGCGGTCGGCCACTCGCCGGGTGTGGGACCACCGCTTGATCCAGAGGCGCGGTTCCGGCTTCGGTCCGGTGAGGAGCAAGCTCCGCCGGAAGATGTCGAGGCAATGGAGCCCTGTCTCGGTCAGGGGGTCGAAGGACTCGGTGGCAGCGGCACGGGTGGAGGACTCGATCCTCGCGCGGTCAGCCTTGCGGAGCGGTTCGTCAGTGGGCATGAGGGGATCGAAGAAGCGGACGGCGAGGCGGGCGACGAGGCCGTGCTGATCCGGGCGACCGATCTGGATGCCGAGGAGGCGATCGAGGATGAAAAGAGGCAGCTGGTTCTCGAGCATGATCATGTCCCGCTGGATGCCGTGCATCGTGCTGCGCATCGCGAACACAGGGTCGTTGCGGTCGTACCCGAGGTCGCGGAAGCCCTCGCCGGCGCCGACCGCCACGCCGCGGAAGAGCTCCAGCAGGAAGGTGCCGTCGAGCACCAGCATCTCCACGAACTCGTCGCTGGAGAGCGCGAGGCGGCCCTCATAGCAGGCGCGGCAGCGGTCCTCGAGCGCGCGCGCGGCGTCAAGGTAGAGCCGCACGTCGTGGCCGGTGCGGCGGAGGACGCGGTGGAGAGCGCGCCACTTGTGGCGATCCATGTCGCGGAGGCGGCGCTTGCCGTGGTGGTAAGGCCCAATCGACACCACCTGAGGCACGTACGCCTCCTCGTCGCCCTCGCGGAGCGATTTAGGAACTCGGTAAATGCAGAAGCGAGCCCAGGGGACGGTCGCCTCCTCGTGCCGCGCCTGCTCCAGCTTGTCGCGGATGGAGATGACCCACTCGGACTCCTGCCGATGGGCGACGGCGGCGAAGGCCGTGCTCTCCTCTTCTCCATCCTTGTCATCCTCCTCGGGCTGCTGCTCCTCCGGAATGGGCTCGCCCCGGGTGACGCAGAGCGGCGGCGATGGCGGAGGCTTGGAGGGGGAGCCGGGAGTGCTGGGTTGCGACCTGGGGAGGTTAGCCTGCACGGCCTCGTTAAGCTTCAGAGTGAGCAAGTACCAACTCAGCACCTCTTTGTTGAACACTGCCACCATGGAAGCAACCCAACCCAACTCCTTTGGCCGACAGGTGTTGGATGATTTGTCGCTGAGAAGAGGAGGAGGACGAGGAGGAATTGCAGGATGCTATAGATTACAAGAGGAGGGAAGGGAGATGGACAGGAAATGGCAGTAGATAATTAGACAGAGGCGTGATCATGGATCGAGATGACTTCCATGTCTATGCAACTTCATCTCATCAGCGTGCTCCTTCACGTTTCTGCAAGGATTTGGTCGATACTAATAATAATAATAATAATAATAACGGTTGCTGATAGGGAAAACGGAATGTTGGAGTGATTGCTGAGGCAAATTGGCCCCAATAGGGACCTTCCCTTGTGAACGGTCAAATTTAATGCTGTGACCGGCAAATGTTCTTGTCAAGTTCACGTAGTGGTGTCAATCCCAGTACAAGCTCGCTCGTCCATTTAGCTGAGCTGCTGGATCAGACACAGCCCCCATGAATTTGTTCATCTCCGTCTCTGCAATTGCCGTTGGTGATTGTGGACATGAAGAGAGGCTGAACAGTTCGGTTGTCCCCTGTGGAAGCTTGACAAGCAATTGCCTCTGCTTATCCATATTGGCTCGATGGAAGAACTCAACAAGGTCAGCCAGGAGGAGAATGAGGGAGGTTGAGCTGCCTTATAAGAGTCTTTAGCATAAAAACATTTGTGACAGCGTTCTTTTTTGTTTTTGTTTAAATACAACATCCTCTTTGACCATAATGAAAATAAAGATCTTAGTAATGCACTTCCCTAAGCATGATACTTTATCGGCAGGCACCTGTAATCCATCATAAATTCACCGTAAAGAATGTAACAACTTGTGCATTCATGTCAGTTGGGTCGATGGTGCACTCAGGATAACACAGGCAACAAGAGTACAGACTAGAGCTAATATTTTTAAGCATCTGGTGCAGTAATGGTTCAGAATACATAAGATAAGGTCTCAGTCACAAGTGCAGTAATGGTTCCATTTGGCATCCTAGCAAATTTAGCCTTAATACATAGCAATCGATGTCCCAAGTGCAAGTGAAGGTCACAACTCGCATCAGTAAGGCCTGTACCTCCAATCCATTCTTGATCGGCTGCTTCCACTAGCCCCATAGCCGTACTGCACAAGGAAAAGAACAATTGAAAGCTCAGAGTTATGAATTTATTCTCGCACACATTGACAGTCAGCTTGGAAACAATTCAATCCTCCTGAAAAGCTATTTAATAACAATAGTATACCAAGGCACTCACATCGTCGAAGTCCAGGCTGCCGTAGAGCCTGCCATAGTTTCTCATTGGACCGTAGCCCCCATAGGCCTCAACAGGATCCACATAGCCTCCAACACTAGGACCGGCATCATCAAGAGGTGTAGCTGAGTCTATAGCAACCTACATTATATCAGGTATCATGTAAGGAAGGGACCAAGAGCAATAAATATGTCGCATTTCATAAGCATGCATCAAGAGGACAAGTATCTTCCCACATGAAGCATATAATTGATATCGGAATAGTCAAATTCAGTTAACCATGAACTATAGAGCTGAAAATCCAATTTCAGATTGTCCTATGAAGTACCTCATGTCCAAGAATTTCATGTGTCCTGCGAGAAACACGATCTGCTACACCATCCTCAGCAAAAGTCACAAAGCCAAAACCTCTATGGCCACTTCGCTTGGGATCCTATTCATGGTAAAGCAGGAATTAGAAACATACAGATTTAATTTAATTATTTTGAATATGAACACAAGTAAATACCTTTGGGACATAGACATCTACGATACGGCCAAACCTGCCAAAGTACTGGCGCAGATCTTCAGCATTTGCCTCCTCAGGAAGTCTGCCCACAAAAATCTTTCTGCCAATACCACGTGAAGGTCCAAAATACCCTCCTACATCATACACGATTTGCATTTACAAATATAACAGGGGAATAAGCTGTGTAATTTGCATAACTTCAGATATGAGCATACTTCCATAAGAACCAAAGTGATCATACAGCGTCGGAGCCCCAAGTGCCGCATACCGTGTTGCAGCTGAAATATAAGCATTGTATGCACCATATCCACCCTGTGGCATTCTACTTGGATACCTCACCTCATCGTTCTAAATTGAAATAGAGCAAATACTATTTCAGGCACAACATGGTTCATGCATCAATCATCATTTCAATTAGAAAGCAAAAAATGATTTACCCTTGGAGTAGCCCGGTCAACAACTACAGTAGAACCACCAAGTTCATGAGACTCTGCCATTATCGAATCCACTGCATCTGTTCATCCAAGGAAAATATAGAATCAATTCTTTTAACATGGATACAAAAGCATCACTGACAAGAATTAATACGAATTAACTTATGATAGCATTAATTGGGGCAAACATGATGACAACTTATGAGAGCATACATCCAGTAAAATTACTAGATACGTGGAGTGCATACAAATTATTTGAGAGCTTATAGTCAATCCCAAAAAATTAGGGCAAACATAAATGATAGGGAGTTTCTTTTGGAATGCATAAATTAAAATAGGTGTGATACAGAGAACAACCATGGAACACCTCCAAATAGCATGGTTATCATAATTGGAAGATTCACAATCAGAATCATCCATTTGATTCAGACGGAAATGGATTTGGACCGCATGTCTAAAACAGAATCAATCCAATTTGATTTGAATGGGAACCATACAGTTCGGAATAGGTGATTCGAAATATAAATTTAATAAGAGTGTGTAAATATAAAATAATATAGTGATTTATGTTTAATAAATGTGTTTGCATTGATGAAGCATCGTCTTCAACCATTCACCTATTCACTTCCCATCCTCACGAATCGTTGGCAACGGTTCATCAACATCTTGTTCCCAAGCAAGCATCTCCCTTGGGCAAGATCCAGGTGGTTGAGCGTTCTCAGCAAATAACATGAACCAGCATACCTGGAGGTCAATCACTAGATATCATAGACTCTAGCCTTCTTTGTCAGAGACTACTATTTCACCGGCTTCTTCATCAAGAATCAGACATCTCTCAGTGTTCATCTGTCTTCTTCGCACATCTTCAGTAATCCACAGACCTACCTTTGACCAAACGCCTTCAACAGACAATCAACCCAGTGCACACCCTCACTCCAGCATCCAGATTTCACTGCACGTCCTCAACCTAAACCAGAGTACCAGAAAATCCAATATACCCACATCTTGGTTACTACTGACCAGAAAATCCAAATTCCAACATCCAGATTCCATTACTATCAGACAAGCATTAGACTATTATTCTGTTCAGAAAATTACCAGAATATATATTTACTCATTAGTTTAATAGCTCCCACTTGCTCTTAGACTTAACTCATTTTCATAAATAGTTATATTTACTTTCATGTACCTCATTTAGTACTTCAATTTTTTATAACACATTGTCTATTTGTGGCAATGTGCTATTATGTTTTGTTAGTTTGTCAATCATTTTATGGTGTTAAATAAGATATTCTTATAGATTATAGTCAGGTAGATTTTTTTTTTAACATGAACTTACAATTCACAATAAGCTACGATTCACAAAATCACAATAACAATTCACTATTCTAACCTCAATTTGATAACCTTGCTGGAAAGTACAATGGCACAGAGTTCCTCTTGTAATCAATTGATCTACTATATCATTCACTTTAGATGGAGCAACTAATTGTAAATCTAAGCTCAATGGTTTCAGAATTTAGCTCAACATGAGCAATTTCCAGGACAACCAATAAAGATAATGAATTCGATGAAAAATAACACAAAAGCACCTAACTTGTGAGAAACCACATTATGTTCTTGAATATTCTTCAACAAAGATAAGGTTAATTGAATTAAGCCACATTCAAATGGGGTCAACAACAATTTCATTTTCCAGTTATGTTACTCTCCACTAGCATCACTACAATAGCGAGATCTCTTAAATCATAGTAACAATAACTAAAATTTTCTTTGGTGTCACTCTACCTCAAGCATTTCACCACTGATAGATTCAATCAGTTTAACTATCAAATACATGCATAAGTGAACACATCCGTACTTCTGAGTTTTCCAAGAAATGGGGGCAGTGTAAACCTTTGTCAATCTGATTCTGTCTGAGAAATTGGACATCATCCATAATGAAGAGATTATTTAGCAAATTCATGTATGATTTTTTTTTAAAAAAAAATGAACTAAAGCAGAAAAAGTGAAAGTTGAATCACTTCGGGATCCCCTGATTATAAGAGGAATCATTTGACCCTGAGAGAATCTTCCCTTTCTTAAAAGTATTTTTTTATTTATTTTTATTCCATTTTTTAGCAATCAGTTGATTTATGTTATTTCCAGTCAAAACCTTCTTAAAATATCAAAATTGGAAGATGACTAGAATGAACTTACAGGTGTTTCCTACAGTGAATCCCCAAGCACCCTTAACCTCCATTTTCTTGGGCAGAACAGTATGAAGGGAAGGAAAGAACTGGGAGATTCTTTCCATGTGATTTGGGCCAGAAGAGTTGCTATTCACCTCAATCTCTTGCTAAATAAAAACCAAAAAAAATCCTAATTTTTTTTTAAATCTACAATTTATTTATTTTCTATGATTTTTTTGTCTTTAACAAACAATTTTAGAAACTCAATTGTTCCTTATCTTTCTTTCCCTGTTAAGAACAAAATAAAATCTACAAAATGTTTTCCTCCCAACCTATGGACACACTAGTTTTCTTCCCTCCGATGAAATGCATATTAGGGGAACTTTTCCTTTCCACAAGATTTTATTCCCTTCCCCATTTCTCTCCCTAAGGCATTTGCCTACTTCATAGGAAACACAGACTAAGAGAAGAAAAAGAAAGCTACAAGCAAAGAGAAGGATACTTTACAAGAAGGGATCTCTGAAAGTCCTATTATATTTTTATATAATAAGTTATAAAGAAAGTTTATAACTAATATTAACATAGATATGCTAAAGACTAGGATGCTTTAGTGTGTATTTTTTGACCCATAATATAGTGCACAACACATTTATTAGCGAGTGTTCTGTGATTATAATACCATATAACATTAAGAGATAAATATAATGTAGAACTGAATAAGAATAATAATAAAGTAACTTGGATTAATCTGAAAAATTATTCAACAATGGATTTAATACACAACTATTAGTACAATATCAAATTACTAAGAATATTTTCTTTGAATTAATTGCCAAAAATATTCATGTCGTGAAGAAATTCTATAATTCCATTTTAAAATTTTAAATTTAGTAATATAGAAAATGTAATTTAATTGTATTAATATTTTTTTTAAGTTCAATCTATATTGGTATAAAAACCTACAACTTGAGGATTTTGTTGTCACTGTAAAAGTATTTTATTAAGTCATTTTTAATCTGGTTCCTCTACCAGCTTAAAAACAAAATAAGCATTGCAATGACAGTATAAATGATAGGATAGAATTGATGTATTAAGTAACAGCACTAACTATGTATACAGAGTGTCAGAGACCATCAATTTTCAAATCAAGCTATCTAAGTGAATGTATGTCAAGCCTAGCCAGGGAATAGATAGCAGTTCCTTGGAGAAGCAACTCAGAATCGGGTATGCAGTTCTTCAATACTTAATAAACCGCATGCAGAACAGAGAATATACTTACAGTTAAAAGAAAATAAGGTTTAGCTAAAGGATATTCCAAAAGTTGTCAATTCAACCAAGAACTACAATATCCAATAAACACCAACTTTTAGTTTAAAAAAAATAATCAAAGAAATTAATGAATCAATAGCGTTTTAAAATACAGTCAGTGTAATAACTAGGATTAGAAAAAGAATTATTGTAGAATAAATCAAGCATACATAGATGAAATAACAACCAACAATGTCCCTCCTTGCGATACTAGAAGTGATAAAACTAATTATGCAATGTAGAATCAATTACACAAAAAATAGGAGGAATTTGTATAATACAAGTGCGATGAACGTCAGCATTGCCCATACCTGCATTATCAAAAGTGATAAAACCAATTCCACGATGCCCTTTGGACCCTTGATCCTAGATTGAAAATACAGAGTGAGCAAGATTGTAAATAGTTATCATTCAAACTATGCTAAAAGTCACAAATGCAAGTTGGATCACTCCACAGATAGCCTAGTTCTAACAGCTAATTATATCTCTATCCTATTACACTCACAAAACTTCGCCATCTTATATGTGCAAGTCAAACCATTGCCTAAGGATAGTAATTTGACATAACCCAAAGAAACCATGTCAATCCAGCCTAATTGGAGTTGGTCTACCCCAGAGCATAGTTAAAGTGGGGTAGCAGACGCAAAACTATCACCCACAAAAGAAGAGTAAGATTTCATGCTAGCTCTACCCCCATTTTGCTATGCTTGCCCCATACCAGATTAAAATAAAATATATATTAAATAAAAAGTTATGAAGATGATATACCGTTGTTCCTATTATAGAGACATAAGTTGATTGATCATACTATGGAACTTTGGAAAGGTTATTGAGAGGAGAAAATAAGAGATTGAGACAACCATTTCTAAAAATCAAATAGGTTTCATATTTGGAAGATCGTCCATAGATGTAATTTATTTGATAAGGCAACTAATAGAAAAGAAGTCAAATTTGTATATGATTTCTATTAATTGTTTAAAAAAATGCATTACAGAGTCTCAACAAATATTGTGGTGGATTATGGAGTAGAAAATATCTAGTAATTAAATTAGTTCCGTAGAAGATATGTAATATAATGTTGTCGTCGGTGTTAGAGCTATTGAAAATGTGACAAATGAATTTTTGTAAGTTTACATCAAGGATCAACTATAAGTGCTTATCTTTCTCTATTTTTTTTATAATTCATGTCCCGGAGGTAGACGGCCTTCCCTCCTAGTTCACGTATCTTTCTCCATTAGTATTGTATCAACTAATCAATCATAGTCAAGTGCAATAAAATTAAATTTGAAAGCTTATATTACGGAGAAACATTTTAGAAACTTAAGATAAATAGAACAAAAACTAAAAATACAAATGTAATTACATCAAGAAAAAAAAGTAATGGAATAGAGACTATAGTAAAATCCATCATACAAAATGTTAATGTAGCTACAATAGATGTGTGGAGTTATTAGAAAAGAGAAACTAAAAATGAATTAGAGTATAAGGACAATAGGTGTAATCCTAATAGAGAATAAAATGATAAAAAATAAAAAAGTGATGATATATGGACATCTTCAAAGACAAACAATATATTTCATAGTTAAAAGAGCTAAATCTATAATTGAAGGTGTAGAACTAAGGAGTAGAGGATCATGCCACTAGAATAATGCTTACCCTCTGTTTGGGAGGAGGTGAGTAAAGGGGAGGGAAAGGTAAACATGGGTAAAAAAAATTTTTACACTTGTTTGGGAGAGAGTGAGCCATGAAGGGGAAGGGGAGAGAAGGGTAAAGCTTCCCCTTGCATGCTCGGGAATCAGCGAAATTCCTTACACCCCAAATTGGGGTGTAAGGAAGGGTAAGGAAAAATTATCCCAATTTTATCCTTATTTATATTTTCACATGCAGATTTATTAAAAAAATAAGAGGATATTTTTGTAAATTTATATATTTAACCTTCATTTCCATCCCTTTGAACTTTCTCTCCCTTCCAAACAAGGGCAAGATAAATATATTACTTTCCCTCCCTTCCCCTTCCATCCCCTTCCATTAATGAACTTTACCTCACCCCATCCAAACAGAGGGTTAGTGAAGAACTGCTAAAGGAATCTTTATTACATAACACAGAGTTCCCTAGCATAACTGAACTGCAAAAGTACAGTAGCATTGATACAATAGCTTAGTTTCCAAACTCAACAAACAAAATGAAATGTCATATCAATATGCCATATACCAAAACACCTATCATCAAAAACAAAAAAATAACAGAAAACAAAAGTAAAATAAAATTAGGAAAATCTTAATTTAGATCTAAAACACACTTATAGAAGATTATTCATAGATGCAAGAAGATTTAGGGATGAAAGGTACACGGAAGAAAAAAAAAAGGAAATGACCATAAAATTACAAATGGAGCTCCACAATTAAACAACTTTGCGATCTTTTCTCTCCCCTTATATTTTCCATCCAAGTAATTGGACCCATATAGGAAAGGAAATGCAAAATTCTTCTCTCACCTTTGGCATGTACAGATCTGTTATTTCTCCATAATTTTCAAAATAACTGCAAAAAGTGTGATAAGGTGAATGAAACATTATGTGATGGTCGAATATCTAAAGAAGTTATAAATCTGTTGCTATCACAACGATTCCATGATAATGAGTATACTTACGTTCGGAACATTGCTTCTGTAACTGATGGTGATATCCTAGCAACAAATATTCTAGTGGCTTTCTTTGTTGGTCCTCTCATTTCTTCCTAAAAAATGAAAACCCGTGAAATATGCATAAAACAAGAATATGAAAAATTCCTTGTTGAGCAAATAAGCTAACATAGTACAAGGGAAAGCAGGAAAAAAAAGGAAGAAGAAACATCAAATGTACTTCATTAATTACCTTGGGCGTGGCCACCTTCACCTCAAGAGTTCTATTGCCAAGAACATGCTCAGTATCAAGTGCACACTGGAAGCATAAAAAGCTATCAAAACATGAATAAAATGACAGATTCCAGCAATGCAACACATTGAAGAGCATGCAACTTTTTAATTGACAGTGGATATATAAAGAAATATCCTATCACACAAAGATGTGTAGCATAAAATGCAGCAAAATCAGTGCTGCATTAGAGATACTACGACTTATGCTGAGGGGAACAACCAAAAAAAAAGTGCACGAAAAAAATATGAAGTTTAATGAGCACTTACACAAAAAGCAAATAAAGAATTGCAAGGATGGTATCACAATAACTAAAGGGTTCAAAAAGAATCATAGAGAAACAAGAAAGTTTAGTCTACAGAGTAGTGTCTCCAAAAAGTTTGATTACATTTTAGAAGAAATATGAGATCTCGAAGTGGAGTTTCAACATTGCTATTTTCAGTCTATGACCATTGTAATGCCATTGGAAGTCTCGTTTAACTGCAAACTGATTGTCACAGAACTGACAAGAAGGACCATTTCAAGCTCCTGACTTGAATTCAAACATGGGTGTGTTAAACAATAAATTTCCAAATTCCAGGACCAGAGCAGATAAATGACAAAAAAAAATGTAATCACCTTAGCATCCTCTGCTGATGAGAATGTCACATAGCCAAATCCTCGAGAACGACCAGTCGACCGCTCCTAAATAGGATTGATCAGTTGAAAGGAAATTCAATCATGATATGGGGATAAGTAAAACATCAGAAATTTTTTATAAGGATAGCAATAGCATATATTCTAATAAAGTCCAAGAAAAATTATATAGAGAATTGTAAAAAAGAAAGGTATTAGCATAACATATATTGAACTAATTAAGGATATATACAAAAATATAATGACAAAAGTAAAGATTTAAGATGGAGTAACTAAAGTATTTCCAATAAAGATAGGATTACATCAAGGAACAACTCTAAGTCTATCTTTTTACACTATTTATGAATGAAATCACTACATACATTCAAAACACAATACCGTGGTGCATATTACAGATAATATTATTTTGGTAGATGGAACACGTGAAGGAGTAAATGCTAAATTATAATTTTGGCAGAAAATACTAGAAGGGAAAGATTTTAGCCTTAGTAGAATAAAGACAGAATATATGGAATTTAAGTTTAATAATATTAGACGCAATAAGACAAGTGTTAAGATAGGAGATGATAAGTTGCCCGAATCGAGAACTTTAGGATCATTTTTACAAAACGATGAGAGAGATGTCTTACATAGAATATAAGCAAGATGATTGAAATAGAGTAGAGCGTCAGATGTTTTATGTGACCGTAAAGTACCTCTAAAACTTAAAAGAAAGTTCTACAAAATCGCAATTAGACCTGTTATGTTTTATGAAGCTGAATATTGGGCTATGAGTCGAACACATGAGCAGAAGATAAGAGTTACAGAGATGAGGATGTTAAAGTGGATGTGTGGACATACGAGGATGGACAAAATAAAAAAATGACAACATTAGAGAGAAAGCCGGAGTTGCATCTACGATTTTTTACCAAAAGGAGCGGCCACGTTTCCTTATTTACCAAAAGAAACACCCTAGTTTCAAAACTACCAAAAAGAGCATAAAAACAATGTTATTCCCTTCCTACCCCTCCCGCCAACCTCCTAAATCCCACGATGTTTTTCAAAGCATGGGCCGGGAAAATATCAGGCCCACGCTGGGCCTGGCCTAATATTTTCCATATCAGGCTCAATATGCATGATATAGGAAAATATCAGGCCTAGTGTGGGCCTGATGGGCCTAATATTAGACTAGGCCCGGAGTAGACCTGATATGGGAAAAATATCAGGCCCACCGTGGGTCTGATATGGGAACATATCAGGCCCTTTTTAATCCTGGAGAGAGAGGATGAATTGGAAAACGGCGAGAGAGAGGGGGTTTAGGAGGTTGGCGAGACAGGTAAGAAGGGAATAACACTATGTTTTGTGCTCTTTTTGGTAGTTTTAAAACTAGAGTGCTCTTTTGAGTAAATAAAAAAATATGGCTGCTCCTTTTGGTAAAAAGTCATTGCATCTATTGAGGAAAAACTCCGAGAGACACGTTTAAGATGATACGGACATATACTTGGACGACCAATAAATGCTTCAGTTAAGCGATGTGAAACTATGACAAACACACATATCAAACGAGAAAGAGAAAGACCTAAAAAACTTGGTTAGCAACAATAAAATAAGCTAAAATTTATTTAAGTATAGATAATGATATAGTAGAAGATAGGGATCAATGGTGTAAAAGGATCCAAATAGTCAACCCCACCTAGTGGGATAAGGCTTAATTGTTGTTGTGTTGTTGTAGCAGTAAAATCATTCAGGACAGTCTAATGTTGGCAATAAGATAATACAATAGTACTTCAACATCTCATTAGTTTTCTACGTCCTATTGAAAACAAGTTTTCTCAATTTATAAATATACCATACACAAAAGAGAGAGAGAAAATCCTAGCATATACTAGGCAATTGAAAAAGGGTAAACAGACAAGAAGAAAATAATAATTACCAACCTCCATTTTGACAGGTCAACATTGATCTCAAATATAGTAAACAAATCCTTACCACCTTTGCTCAAAACCTTATTCAAACTTGAATAATATAATAGAGTCAAAATGGCACTTGGTGGAAGTATCAAATTTGTCAGGCAAACATATCAATTTGATTTATATATATTATTTATTTATTTATTTAATAAGACATTTTGGTTTAATAGACACCAATGGCACTAATGGTGTTAAATTGAATCCAGGAGAGCTCCTCTATCATAAATAGACAAATTTGAACTAATTAACAGTCGGACCTTCACAGCTTCAGCAAAATATTTCCATATGCAAAAGTAGATCAAACTTACCTTCATGACCACACAATCATCCATAGGACCAAACTTTGTCATGTATTCCCTCAAACCTTCCGTATCCACATCCCATGGGATTCCAAGAACCTAAGTGAAAGCCCAATGCAATCCGTAAAACTTTCTTCAAAGTAGAAGGAAGTTATAAAAATAGAACAGCTTCGATCAGAAATACTTACCACGAGCTTGTTGGCCATGATGGGCGTAGAGAGTACAGGTCAAGGATAGCGAGAGACGGTATCTCTAACTTTATCGCTCACTTTATCCCTCTCCTCCCTTTCCTTCACTTAGTTCCCTCAAGATGGCTCTTTACGTCTATCCCTCTACCTCTATCTCTCTCTACAGCACTCTCTCAACCTCTCACTCTCCTGCAGAGGACCACACAACGCACAAAAATCGTTTGATTTCATTTCGTACTTCGAATGATGTCCCCTCCCTCCACTTTGGGAGAGAAAAGGAAAAGAAGAGGAAGAGCAGGAAGAAGAGGCCATAGAGATCTCGCGCTCACGAACGCTCTTACCTCGCCGCTCCGCTTCGCTCGCACTCTCGCCTGCCTCCTCCGGTGGCCGAGTTGTCGCCGCCGCACGCTCCCTCGTCCGCCGCTTCTCTCCCTCTCCTCTCTTCTTCGCTACGATTTGGGGGAACGGAAGCAGGTCGACAGACTATTAGGGATTGGAACGACAGATATTTAATCACACCCGTCCATTTACAGGCACGACAATAAAAATTATATTTTTCGCTGCTTCTTTAATTGCCCACAAAGCATCAGTGTCCTTAAACAAATTATTAGTCCTTAAGCATCAGTGTCCTCTCCTTCTCTCAAATTTTTTTTTTATTTTCTTTGTTTTTGTTTAAATTGTAAATTTTTTAATATTATTTAAAAAAATAAGTAAAAGAGATAAGTGATGGATGGTGAGATCTATGAGTAATTAATGTTAATGTTAAAAGGGATATAAATGAAAAAGATATATTGTTATAATAAGTATATGGTAGTAGGTCCTATGTTTTTTGATGAGATGATGAATATTATAATGAATTAGCATTGCGGATGCTCTTGATATGAAACAGAGTTATTATCATAAGATAAGAATTTAAATCTCGATGAAATTGAAAAAAAAATCTCGATTTATTTTCTCACAAATGATTGTGAGGCTGATCTTATGGAACCGTTGGGGTGATGGATTACATCTTTTTCTACCTTAAAAATAAATGATTAGAAAATTCCTTTAATTAGCTCAAAAAATTTAAAACATATTCAATGAGATATATGATGTAAGATTGACATAAATGCTCAATTTATACATAGATGTGCATTGGAAGCACAATTTATATCTTTAATTAACTTTTTCATCATTTTTAAAATTATGATATTTGTACATGAAAAATGATTTCCCTCATGTTTTTTTTACTTGTCTATTCACGAGAGGAAATTAATCTGGAGTGTGCATAGATAGGAAACTATCCATAGCTTAAGTTCGGAAGCACCTTGCCGTCGTGTTTAAAACATAGGAATAAATGTGCATTTTAATTATCATAATTTGTAGAGTTTCCTATGAATTTTTAAAATTGGGTTATTGGACTTTTTTATCTAGTCAACTGCAACGGCATCAAAGATAGCACTAAAACAAGATTAGTTTTGAGTAGAACACTTCTACTTGTAAATATTAAATTTAAAGAGTTTGGGTAAAAGTGGTCTAAATTTGTCTGATTTTCCCGTTGGTAAGACTAGTGCCAATGCAGTTTTAAAAGATTCATCCGATTCCACCCCCATGCGATGCTTGGGAAAATCAAAAGCTAATGAACGTTGAGAACAAATCTAGTGGAATCAGAAGCTAATCAAAAGCTATTGTAATTGAAAAGAGGCAACTGTTGCACCATGGTTTTAACATAGGACAGATACATTCACATCATTGACTGAACAATAACTAACCAATATCCAATTCCATGATTCAGGAATATAACTTAACCAACAGTTTTGTACTTCAAGTAGCCTTCTTGCTTGTGTACCTGGTTGCACAGGCGACATAAACCAGAAGGTTCAAAAAACTCAGCCCGGCAAGAAGCCAGAAGTAATAATCTAGGTGCCCTTCGTTCAAGTTGTCAGGAATCCATCCAATCTGCCCTCCTCGAGTTGTTATCGATGCCACTACAGTCACAATGAAGGAACTCAAGTAGTTTCCGAGGGCAGTTGTGAGAAGCGATAGCGCACTGCATAGACTTCTCATTGCATCAGGAGATTGATCGTAGAAAAATTCAAGTGACCCAATGAATGTGAATACTTCGGCTGCTCCAACTAAAAAATACTGTGGCATCTGCCATAAAATGCTCAAGGGAACCGCCTCTTTCTCATGAATTAAACCCTCAGCTTTGGCGATGTTCAGCCGCCAGATCTCGACCACTGCAGCTGCTGCCATAGCTAGTATGGATACGAACAGGCCAATGCCCATCCTTTGCAATTCTGAAAAGCCTCTCTCTTTGCCTGTGAATCTCTTCACCACTGGAACAAGAATGCTGTCATAGACTGGCACCCATATGATCACACTGATAACGTCAAATGTTGAAAGAGATGCAGGTGGAATGGTGAAGGAGCCTATTTTTGTGTCCATCACCATTCCTTGCTCAACAAACATAGTCGATATCTGTGCATAGACTGCAGAGAAAACTATGGTAGTTGCCCAGACAGGGAACATCCGGACCAGAATCTTCAATTCTTCCACTTGAGTGACAGTACACAGTCTCCATGGGTTTGAAAAGCTTTCAGTGTTCGTATCAGTTTCTGTCACAGTAGCAGCTTTGTCGAGAAATCTGTAGAACAAAACAGTTGCTAATCAAAAAACCAATGTCAGGTCCATAATAGATTAAGCTATGTGAAAATAAGCAGAGTCTAACGGCAGAAAAAGTTATTTTCTTGAGGAAGTGTCTCTTCAAATGCAGAGATGGTGCTAATATCAAGCATCAAAATCCTTTAGGCACTTAAAAGGAATTATTAAAACTGAGAATGAATAAGCCTATTTCTCTGAGAAAGCATTTGGATGCAAATATATTTATGCAACTCTAATTGTTTTTTTTTCTTATGTGATCTTTTTAGTCACAGAATGCAGATGTAATAAGAGTCTAATCACAATTATACAAGAGATCCACTATAGAAAACTCACAATAAAAAAACAAGAGATCTGCATCAAGCTTCTTCATTTGTTCGCTAAGTTCTTCACAGAGATAATTTAAGAATGATACAATAGGGTTTCTCACTTCTCAGTCAATGTTGTATGAAAGATAGACTTTTACCTGAGTTCATCTGTGTGTTCTATTTTTCGACTTCCTTTGATTGCAGAGGACTTCTCAGGCACTTCATATAGGAGAGAAATGTCATGAGGCACAAGCACTTTCCATTTGCGAAATGAGGAAACAATCACCTGGCACATCCTTACAATAGGGCTTCCTCCAGGTTTTTGAAATCTATATAGTGTGGTGCCAAAGAAAAAACTCAGTATTGCTAATCCCATAAATAATGTAGGGATTGCGAAACCCAAGCCCCATCCATAATTGTCTTGTACCCAAACTAAAAGGCTGCTAGATATTAGAGCACCAATATTAATAGAGAAGTAAAACCAATTAAAAAAAGATCCCTTCTTCACTCGCTCTCTTGGATCAGTATCATCAAACTGGTCAGCACCAAATGAAGAAACACAAGGTTTAATCCCACCAGTCCCTAGTGAAATCAGGTAGAGTCCACTGAAAAAGATAGCATATTGAAATGCACTTGCTTCTGGGCAAAATGATCCTATACAGGCTGGAGGCTTAAATGCAGGAACTGAAGCTGAAAGGGTCAATGTAGCCATTCCCTATGAGTAATAAACAGCACTAATCATCTTAACAAAAGGAAAATTGATCTTATCACCCTAAATGGAATTGGACGACAAGGACAAGATCATGTTGCACTGAGTAATACTTACAAGGAAGTATATTGTTGAAAATACTGCAATTGTCCAATATCTTCCCCAATATGCATCGGCTAAAATTGCTCCAATCAATGGAGTAATATAGCAGGTACCTTGCCATGTCGTGACATTTCTTGCAGCTGAGGCATTTCCCTGATGCAGCTTGTTCTTCAAGTAAGTGACAAGATTTGTAGATATTCCATAGTAAGCTAAACGCTCACAACACTCATTCCCTATCATTTGTATTTTTATAAGTAGAAATTTAAGCTGATTAAATATAGGAAATAAAAAAGAGTTTAAAAATGTACATACCAAGAATGAAGGGGCATGCTCTCCAGTTGCCTGTGGATTCCTTTAAAACAGGGTTTCCATGAATATCCACAGATCCATCTCCAGTATATGGCCCTTTATTTTCATTCTTCAAATCCGCCAATTTGAAAATAATAAATAAAGGAGGTCTAAGCACTTGTGTAAAACATTTATATGATAAAAAAATGTAAAACAAGATTTCTTGTCTGAAGTGCTCAAAATTATAGGAATCCAAGTGAATTAAAAAAATCCACAAATTTTCTGCAAAAGGTCATACGCTGACCCGAGCGCCCCACGGCTGGCCCCACAGCCATATGTAGAGGGGTAAATCAGAAAACCGAGCAGACCACCACTTGAGAGGGTATTTCCACCGGCTTTGTCAAGAATCGACTCTTGCCCATTTATGCAAATCTACCATGTAGTGACCAACTCGGCAATGCTACTATGCAAGAAAATAATGCCAATTCATAATCCTCTATGTTACAATTGAAAGGTTATCATAGATTGTAAATTCAATAGTGCTACCAGTCAGCCAAAAGATCTAATAAAAGTGATCATTAGATGGGCTGGGTCTGGCATGGGCCAATCAGATCAGGCTTATATTTTTCTTTTCTTGTCCAAGTCAAGTCCAAGCCCATAATCAGGTTTAAATATTTTTGTCTAAGACCGGCTGGTGTATAGTGCATAATTATAAAAACCAAACCAGAAGTCCAACCAACTGAGTTTCAGGTCACTATTTTAATGGTAAATTGGTAGATCAATTAGTTAAACTGTAGGTCAATCCTGATATTGACTCAGTCAAGTCCATAAGCCAGACCAACTTATTAGATCCAGTAATTAAATTCCAAATTTATTGATTTTACTAATGAACTTAGGTAATAAAGAAGTTTAAACTAATACATAAGCATGCATAGACAAATGTAAGAAAAATAATTTATTAGTACATATAGTATTGATATAAAAATTAGAATAATCAACTTGGAATTATATTTGAAGTAGAAGATTTTATAATTTTTAAGATGTATTTATTATTAGGGCAGGTTAAAATATGAAAAATTAATTATGGCCTTGTCCCAAATTTAATTACTTGAAATTACAAAAGGTAGTTTTAACATTTTAAGCCATTTTACTTGGCCTAGTTTCTTAAAAAGCGGCCCAATTGGCTGGTTTTGTGATTCAACTATTTTTAAGTGATTTTTTTTGCACATGAAAGCCATGAGCTAACCTAAACGGAAGAATCATCTGGTTCCAATTTTTTCCAATCTAGCAACCTGATCTAGTCTTTATAACTATGGAATAGTGTAAAATGATAGCGAAAAATAATAATACAGATATTATTTATAAATTTATATCTACAGTAATAAATCAAATTTTTAAAAATTTAATCAAGTTATCATTTCACCATATTTGAAAATAATCTATATTAATCACAATTAACTAATCAAATTATTATTAATGTTACATAAAATGATATAACTTTTCAATATAAAGTCATAATATATTTAAAATGTATTTTAAATTTAAATAAAATTATTCTACCTATAGTTATTTATTAAAAAGGTGAAATCTTCTTTCTCTAGTCAGACCCTCAGCTCACTCACATGATTAACTTACTATAACGATTGTAAGACTATTAATACTTTAACCTTTCATCATTTAATATCAAATAAATCCTCAACCAAAACATATTTATATCGATAAATCTAACTAGTCCCCACTTGCCAATGGACGCAACATTATCAATTAACCCACAACAAATTAATAATATTTATAAATCAACCACTCCTAAACTAGTCATATTTATTAATTAATCCCCCACATAAAATTCATGATTTCCCTCCTAAAGGGGTTTCTCCATTGGTCGTGAGACAGACCCATCAGCTTCTTTCCTTCTCACTGCCTCTCTTCTACGACGAGATGAATCTGCACCACGCCAACTTCCGACAGCGCTCCTCACAACTTAGCAAAACACCCAAACCATTTCTCTTGCATAGCTTTCAGTGTTGTCCCTTCTCATGATCTAGCACTACAACCTTGTGGCAATGAGAAGTCATGATACCTTGCAATACCAAAAGATACCAATTGACTCTGGACAATATAACTACATAATTCCCATGCCAGCATATTCAGTCAGCAAGCAGAACCGTAAGTTTGCACCATACCAAAACAACATGAGATTTCAATCCTTGCCCATGACTACCCTAGCTATCTAGTTAGGTATGGCATATTAAGGGAATTCGAGACATGTTTCAATAACAAAATAGATAATCATAATAGATACGAGATAGGTTTGGATTTAAAGCCTCAACCATTGATGCCTGAATAAACTTAATTGTTTTATAATATTTATATAATATATATAAGATACGGAGATCTCATTTCAACATATGTAAAGTCAAATATGAGCAAAAAGAAACTTTTTCCTATATAAATGAGCTTTTTGCTCACTGTGTGAAAGGTGTACCCTACTGCAATAACCACATCTTTCAGAATGTACCATGAGTGATGATAGCAAATCATATTACTTGAATGACTCGCCCTTACACAGTATATATTTAAACTAAAAAGATATACGAACTCTGCATCAGAAAGCTCATTCATATATCCAAGTTGGTCAAGGGATTCTTATCTGACTGAGAATATGTGCATGTAAGTTTATTGTACCCCTTAAATGTTTCAGATGAAAAATGTGGCAAATTGGCTACAAAGACAAACTTAAAAAGAAAACAATTATGGACTGTTCTTATGATGGGTCTAGGAAGTTTCTACTAGGGAAACCATAGTGAAAACTTAAAATTTCTTAGCGAATGTGAATTTCTGCCACATTAAATTAATAACAAACTGGCCTTCCGTATGCTCATGAAATTTTTCATCAAATCAAAATCTTTTCAGAGCTTGTGAAAATCTTAACTCTTTATTTTTTTTTAAAAAAAAAAGACCTATGGTCGCAATACATGTCAAACAAAAACAACACAAAATCCCCAAAATATCTCTGGAGAAAAAAGCTACTACTACTTTTCATGTAAGAATAGTTTTCCAAAGCAAGACAAACCAGCGTTGGTTATGTTGTAGTAGTAAAGGATCGACAACTTTTTTTTTCCTTCACGAATGACAAGCTAACATGGTTTGAAAGCCAAGAATAGGGTCGCAATCAATCGAAACCCCAAATTCAAACCACAACAAAAATCTCGCATACTAACTTCGAATGATATAGGAATCCGCTAACAGCAATTGATTGCAAACCCAAGCAATTAATCAAAAATATAATAATCTCGCAATTAACCAACTCAAAGATCCGAATCACAGGTCAACTATTCTGATAAAAAAACATCAAAAGGACCGCAAAGTCCATAAAAAACGAAGACCGGTTAAGCACAAGCAGCTTGTAAGAAAGCAAATTTAAGCAAACTATATGCAGAAACGCAATGAGAAGAGGTGATCCAACCTCAGGCAAGAGCGCTTCTTCCAAAGAAACGCTCCGCTCGTCTTGCAGAGATCCCATCGGTCGATTTCGCACAGAACAGATTCCTGATTCCTTTCTCGCGGCCGAACCAACCCCGGTGGAGATTATGAGGGCAAGACCACCTTCCGTCTCCTTTAAGAAACTAAAAAATAACGGGACCAAATGATCAGCCCACTTCATCATCCTCTTCGAGCATTGGCTGGGCCCCACGTTATTGCCCTGTCGCGCATTAGTTGGGTCGATCGGGTTGCCATCTGTTTGACGTGCGTTTTGAACGGGCTCCATATATTCCGTCCTAATTGAGCTTTGCTGTTGGATGACACGCCTTCAATTTTGGGAATGCGTTCGCTCCCTAAACGGTGAAGGCAGACAGTGCAGCCGCCGCGTGCGTTATGCACGTGAAATGGGGCTTACTCACCGTAAGATCATCGTATAGTTAATCCTAACTGTTTACTCGACAAACGGCCAAGATTAGATAGGACCAAATCGTTCGGAGAAAACACCCTTGCATGTTTCTTGTGAGAGAATTTTTTCCTTGGAAAAAGGCTTTACACTCCAATATTTATTTAATCTCTTACAGCCATTAATTAATATAAAATGGTGGATGTTCTCCGTACGCATGAGAGAGGACTAATTGCCCTGGCAGTGGGCTGACACTCTACGTTTAATTAGAGATTTAAGATTCGAATCTGACTAAGCTAATGAAAAACTAATGTTGAGGCGACGATAAGGGGTCCATCAAATATAGATAGAAGGCAGAAATAGTAATTGATATCAGGACGATCAATATCAGAAAATTAATGGGCTCATCAAAAACATATCGAGCATAGGTTGACTTCAATTGTTGATCGAGTCTGAAAATTCTGATCGACCACGAAGTTTATCGGAATAGATTGCTCGTTCGATCGGAATCAATATAGAAAAAAAAGATTCACAATTGACTAAGCGAGTGTCAAGTCGATTAGAACTCTTGTCCAGTCAGGCAAGACATAGCCTACTAAATCATGATACTATGGAGGAGAGTAGCTCCTGGGATCGACCGGGTGAAGACTCTCGGTCGAACGACTATTTCGCTCATAGGGATGGCAACAGGTCTAGGTTGGTACGGGTTTGACCAAATCCGAGACACACACCGCCTCCCTTTGGACTCGTCCCGCCCCACGAACCCAACAGGGCAGATTCAGATTAGACCTACTAGACCCGCCATATTTTTTTAAAAATACAAAAAAAATATATTTAAAAATTAATTAAACATTAAATTTATTTTCAAAATTTATATTAATAATAATTTTGTAATCAAAAAATATTATCACAAATTAAAATCTATCAATTTTGATTCAATTAAAAATTTTATCAACTTTTATTCAATTAATAATTAATAAAAAAAAATATTATACGGGGTGGGCCCGGTTAAACCCGGGACCCGCCCCGAATCCGCCTTGAGACTCGTTTAGGTGCGTCTAAACCCACCCCACGGGGGGGCGGATTTGTTACAGAACCATATTTCAACCCGTCCCATTGTCATCCCTACCCACTCGGCCAAAATAGTGGGACCCCTCCCATATCTTGTAATATCCCTCTGGGAGATAATGTCGCTGACAACATGGCATAGTCAACAGGTAAATCGTACAACGAAAGTTTCTACTGTCATGTCAAGGATTTGCATGTCTTGTTAAGATATGGTGTAAGAGATACTTTTCTGACATGTTTTCTCATATGACAGTTGGAAAAGCGTGCTCGCGCTTTGAGGAACGTGCATGTCGCCTACTTAGCATTATATAAAGGGGGTCTATACATCAGCGGAGGTATGTGCTATTCGTTATTTACGCTTATGCTTTCACTACTACTACGTTGTTCCGCCTTCTTTCTACTATTCCGGTGACTGACTTGAGTGTCAAAGGGTCAACGCCGAGACCCCCTTCCCTGGCCCAGCACTGACGTCCTGTGTGTTGCAAATCGGAGTGGAGTCTTCACGAGCTTAATAGAGGAGTCACATCCTCAGCTAGCCTTCGTCACGATTTTCGGACAGGATTATATTGGCATCGTCTGTGGGAACATAGTCTGTCTCTGAGATATGGAGATGAAGGACGCTAGACAACTCACGACGGTGACACTGACAAAGGAGGAATTAGACATGCTGATACAAGCCCGAGCAGCAAAGATTGTGGAGCAGCAACAACAAGTGATGGTCGATCGACACGTAAATGAACTCACGGCGTCAGTAGCTAGACAGCAGGGCAGATATAGAGATTGAACGAAAAATATATCCATTCAGGGGCAGAACAAGAAGCCGACTGACACATACGGAGATGTGTTGATCCCCTTTCATCGGGCATTGTTCCATACTCCTTCAAAGGAACAAGGCTGAGCTGACAGGGAGCAAGGATTCTCCTCGGATGACGCGTTCGTCCGGGATGGGTGGAAGGGAAAAGCGCCAATGACTGATGATTTTCCTGAATGGATCAATCGGCAGTTCTCTTAGGGGGATCCTTGATGACCCACTATCCTAACATTATACTTCATTGACGATCGAGGAATACAATGTGACAACTAGATGACCATCTGATCAGGCTTGATAACACAGTCACACTCCATCAGTACATTGATGGAGTGAAGTGTCGAGTCTTCCTCACCACCCTCTCCGAATTAGCGCAATGATGGTTCAGGCGACTGCCGATCGGATTAATCCATAGCTTCAAGGACTTTCCAAGCGGCGTTCCTTCATCATTTCACCAGTAGTCGCTGCCACCAGAATACGAGCGTTAATTTGTTCGCTGTGAAGCAAGGACCCAAGGAGGCGTTAAGAGCCTACATCAAGCGGTTCAACCAGGTGACCATGAATATCCCATCGATCACCCCAGAGGTATTGGTAAATGCCTTCTCACAAGGGCTTACCGAAGGAGAATTTTTTCGCTCACTCACCCGTAGGCCATCAAAAGATTTTGATCACCTGCTCAGGCATGCCGCCGAATACGGAGGAGGCCCAAGTGGCACGTAGAAAGGAAGTGTCCACTGAGCAGACTGCTCCTCCTAAACGGCAACCAACCAATAATCATCAACCACCAAAGGGCCCTCGGGCAGGAGCAGCACAGCCGCACCAGGAACCCCGAACTCATGTCATGCAGCATGTAGTAGCAGACCGGCCGAAAGCTACGAGAGACCGGTCGTGGACATCGTAATCAGTGACTCATAACACACAAGACTGCTATGACTTGAGACCAATCTCAATCTGACCAGTTCCTCCAAGATACCATCATCGCTCACCAACTCCTGATCGGCGTCATCGACGCTGGTCAGACGGGCAAAGAGAAGAAGAGAGACCAGCGGCCGAGTAGCCCCATCGCCAGCCTCGACGAAGGGGGAAATGCAAGTCCTGCCCGAGCTTCGGCTAAGTGGACTAGACCCTCAGCTCGGGAAGAGGAAAACCGAAGCAATGCCTCCCGAACGAAATTGGAATGATCGCTAGAGGACCAACCGACGGTGATTCCAATAGAGCCAATAAGTTGAACGCTTGGCGACTGGAGATAAATACTGTGGTATGCAGTAAAGTGAAAGCCGAGGGACTAGATATTAGTTTCGGCCCTCGAGACCTAGATGAAGTGGAGATCCCTCACGATGACGCCTTGATCATCTAAGCAATAATAGCTAATTACATTATTCACCAAACTTTTGTGGATACAGGCAGCTCGGTAAATATCATCTTTAAGAAGACATTCGATCGGAGCGAATTACAACCCATGACGACCCCACTGTATAGGCACACATGCAATGAAGTATTGTCGATCGGCCAAGCTCGGCTGACCATATCACTTGGAGAGGAGCCTCTCAAGAGAATAAGGACCACAAGCTTCATTGTGATTGATGCGTCGTCCGCCTATAATGTAATATTGGGTCGACTGGCCCTAAACGAGTTTTGAGTCATAGTGTCCACCTTTTGCTAGAAAATCAAGTTTCTAGTGGACAATGCGGTAGGCGAAGTCAAAGGTGACCAATTGCTCAACAGTGTTATGTCGAGATGGTCAAGTCAGATGCAAAGGTCTCTCAGAAGACTCAGTGTTTGGAGGTGAACACAATCTTGGAGGAACCGTCAGCATTGGTCTACGATGAAAAAGAGGAGGTTCATATCCATCCCAATCAATTGGAAGCCACAACATTTGTTGTCGCCAACCTGACAGATGAGAAGAAGGCAGAGCTGGTCGCCTGCCTTAGGCAAAACCATGACGTGTTTGTCTAGTCAACTCACGAGCTCCTGAGCATCTCGTCGAGCGTGGCTCAGCATAAGTTTCACGTCCAACCGAGGCTCGACTGATGAAATAGAGGAAGAAGGACTTCAGCTCGGAGCAGAATCAGATTATTTGAGTGGAAATAGAAAAATTGTTGGAAGTCGGTCACATCCGCGAGGTTCAATTCCCGAGGCCGCCCAATGTGGTGCTAGTCTCTAAGCTGGGCAACAAGTAGCGAGTCTGTATCAACTTCCGCGACTTAAACAAAACTTGCCCAAAGGACTTCTATCCCCTGCCTTAGATAGATTAGATGGTGAACTCCACGTCGGGCTGCGAGTTGATCTGCATAGTTGATGCATACCAGGGCTACCATTAAATGTCACTCGCCAAGGAGGACCAATAGAAGGTCAACTTCATTACGCCCGACGAGACCTACTGCTATAACGTTAAGTAGTTCAGATTGAAGAACACCAGCGCCACTTATCAAAGACTGATGAACAAGGTGTTCCAGCTGCAGATCAACAGAAATATAGAGGTATATATCGATAACATATTAATAAAATTGCTCCGAGCTGCTGACCTTTATGTAGATATTGAAGAAACTTGCTGCACTCTGAGGGTATACATAATTAAGCTGAACCCAAGCAAGTACCCGTTCTGAGCGAAGAGTGGTCGATTCTCGGGGTACATAGTAACTGAGTGGAGAATAGAGGCAAATCCAAGCAAGGTGAAGGCGTTGCAGGACATGCCCTCGCCCCGCAACTTGAAGGAGGCCAAACAGCTGACCGGATGGATCATTGTGTTGTCGAGATTCATCTCCAAATCGTTTGACCAAAGTCACACGTTCTTCAAGATTCTGTGATGCGTGATGAAATTCTAGTAAGACGCGGAATGTGACAAGGCACTGGAGGAACTCAAGAACTATTTTATCTCCCTACCTGTACTGGTAAAACCCAATGTCGGATAGCCACTCTGGATTTATTTGTCATCCACAAAGCATGCTGTTGGCTTGGCATTTGATGGTTCATCAATATCAACCGTGGATGGCAATCAAGGCACAAGCCTTAGCTGATTTTGTCACTAAGGTCCAGAACGTCGAGTTGGGCGTAACTTGGAAGGTATATGTGGATGGTTCATCTACTTGGCAAGGCAGCGAAATTGACATTCTTTTAATATCGCCGCATGAAGATAGGATGCATTTATCCGTACGACTGGATTATTGGGTGACAAATAACTAGGAAGAATATGAAGCCTTGATAAATGGCCTACAGATAGCTCGGCGTGTGGGAGCTACAAGAGTCCTTATGCATTAGGATTCTCAATTGACAGCCCAGCAGCTATCGAGGATGTTTGAGATAAATAACACTTGACTCAAATTGTATGCCGAAGCTTTTAAGAAATTGAAGATAAGTTTCCAAGAAGTGACTATACAAAAGATCTTCCGATCGAAGAATCAGTCTGCGAACGAGTTGGTTAAGTTAGCTAGTTCTTTATCTCCGATCATAATAGATACGTCGGTCGAACAAGTCCTGATGGTGGCATATATCAACCGGACGGCTGGAATAACCTTCCCGAGTGATTGGAGGGCGTCGTTGATAGAGTTCCTCCGATTGGGTAACACCAGCCGATCAGGAGGAAGCTCGTTTGTTAAAAAAGAGGGTCAGACGATTTACCCTAATTGGAGATCAGTTATATAAAAGAGTTTTTTCAAGGTCGCTTCTCAAGTGTATCGGGTTGGAAGACATTGAGTACATCCTGCAAGAGGTCACCAATGCTCCTGTGGTAGTTATCATGGTGACAGATCACTGGCTCGCAAGATCCTGCTGCCCGAGAACTCTTGGCCCACCTTGCAAGATGATGCCGCTCGGACGGTAACCACATGCCCGTCTTATCAAAAGTACTAGAACATTCACCACCGACCTACTGAAGAGTTAAAAGCATCCATCGTATCATGTCCGTTCGAGTAGTGGGGCATGAACATTGTTAGACCATTTCCTATGGTGACCGAAGAACGAAAATTCCTACTCGTGGCAGCAGATTATTTCTCTAAATAGGTGGAGGTCGAGCTGCTCGTCAAAATAACCGAGCACATAGTTATCAAGTTTATATGACAAAATATTCTATGTCGGTTCTGTTGATACAGTCTGACCTGGCTGTTGTTTTGATGTTGACACTGATTTAAGTTTGTATCAGATGTTAATTGAACTCAGATTGATTACTGATCAAGGTTGATCATGTGGAAGGGAAAAGTCCAAGTTGGAAACTTGGCACGCGAAGTCGGAGAGGGCTCGGTAGCTCGTTCTCCGGACCAGGTCAGAGAGGGCTCGGTAGCTCATTCTCTGGACCGGACGAAGTCGGAGAGGGCTCGGTAGCTCGTTCTCCGGACTAGGTCAGAGAGAGCTCGGTAGCTCGTTCTCTGGACCGGATTAAGTCGGAGAGGGCTCGGCAGCTCGTTCTCCGGACTAGGTCAGAGAGGGCTCAGGAGCTCATTCTCTGGACCGGATTAGGTCAGAGAGGGCTCGGTAGCTCGTTCTCGGACCAATCCTAGTATCACATAGGCGTTGGATCGGTCAACAGACCGATCCAGTGATACTTTGGATGACTGATCGGTCCGCAGACCGATCTAGTGAGACTAAATTTTCTGATCGGTCTGGTGACCGATCAGGAAACACTCAGTAGCACACTGAGTGCAATCTGATCGGTCTGTAGACCAATCAGGAGAAAATGTCGCAGAAGAAAAAGGGTGTTGGATCGGTCTATGGACCGATCCATATCCAATCTGATCGGTCGTGACGACCGATCAGACCAGCCTCAGACCGATCAGACTGTTGTCTGATCGGTACAAGGGTCTGTGATCGGTCTGCTGACCGATCCACAGTTAAGTTCATTGTGCATGCGCTTTCTCTGATATTTTTTGCCCATCTCTGTTTAACCTTCTGCTGTGAGTCTTTTGGAGATACAGGTTGCAGGTATCATACCAGTGCTTAGTTTCAAATTAAGCCTCATCAAAGGAATGAGACAAAGGATCTTTCCACTGCTTTCTCTGTGTCAAATGCATTTGAAGCAGCAACAGCTACAGGTTGCGATTGGCTGTGTTTCTGGCAGTGATCAGGCGGCGATTGGCTTAACTCCTGGTGATTGGTTCGAGCTCAGAGGCACCAATGAAGACCGTGGTTCTATTGGTGTGAGCTCAGAGAATCAGAAGAGGAAGAGAAGCGATTGGCGACGCCGTAGCTTGCAGCAGGGATTCGGTGCAGGTTGGCAGCGATCCGGTGCAGGCTGATCGAATGCAGAGACATAAGAAGCAGCGTATGCTGGAAAGGAGAAAAAAAACAAGAAGCAAGTGAAAAGCTGTGTGTGTTTCAGTTGAGAGCTTGCTGTGTTCTTGGACTCTGTCTTCATCATCTTTGTGGCTGTGAGCTTACTTCGATTTTCTTTGAGCCACTGTGATCTGTAAGTCTTGTGTGTTTCATTTTAAATCTGTTCGAAGACTTTGTGGAGAGGTTTCTCCACTGAGAAGGAGAGCTTCATTAGCCGGAGTCATCCGGGGTGTGATCTACCGAAGATCAAGGGCTCGTCCACCTTACAGACACGCCGAGGAGTAGGGGCAAGTTATCCCCGAACCTCGTATATCTTGTGTTAGTGGTGCTTGGTTCTTTTCTCGTATAATTTCTTTTTGTTTGCTTATTTTCCGCTGCGCTAACAAACTCACTTAGAATTTTTGTGAAAAGATTAAGATTTTGGTGGAGCTATTCACTCCCCCCTCTCTAGCCATCCAAAGGATCCCAACAAGTGATATCAGAGCCTGATGTTCTTCATCTGGACTAACATCCTAAGGAACAAGAAGATGACCATGAAGGAAGGATTCAACACCAACAGACCACCCTTCTTCGATGGAGCAGATTTCCAATATTGGAAGAGCCGCATGGAGTATTATCTCAAAACTGATATCTCCATGTGGTTTTCTGTAAAGGAAGGATTTACGCCTCCAAAGGACGAAGAAGGTAAGGAACTCGACTCCTCAAGGTGGTCCACCGAGCAAACCCGCAAAGGACAAGCCGATGTCAAGGCAGTGGTCACTTTGCAATGTGGAATAGCCAAGGACCAACTCGTCAAGGTAGGTCCTTTCACGAGCGCAAAAGATCTATGGAACAAGCTCATCGAGCTCCAAGAAGGAACTCGGGACTCTCGGATCGCCAAGAGAGACTTGTTCCTAAACCAACTCCAAAACCTCACCATGAGGGAAAATGAGACAGTAAGTGAGCTACATGGAAGATTCAAAGAGATCATCAATGGTCTCCATTCCGTGGATGAACGCGTGAAGAATCGTGATCTTGTAAGGTACGCTCTAAAAGCCTTTCCAAGGAGTGCCTTGTGGTCATCTATGGTAGATGCCTACAAGGTCTCTAAGGATCTTTCAATTGTAAAGTTAGATGAATTCTTTTGTGAAATGAAACTTCATGAACTTGCTAACAAAGGTCAAAAGGAGAAAGGTATAGCTTTGGTTGCAGGAGAAAAGAGCAAGGATGGGAGAAGAAAGAAAGAAAAGAAGAAGGAGAAAGAGATTCCTTCATCTTCATCCTCCTCCGAGTCCGATGATGAAGGTGGATCATCATCAAGCGAGATGGCAAATTTTGTGAGGAGGATCATGAGAAGAAGCAGGAGATACAAAGGTAAAACTGTAGATCAAAATATTGATAAATCTAACGTTACTTGCTATGAGTGTAGCAAGAAAGGACACTATCGGAGCGAGTGTCCAAAGCTAAAGAAGAAGGAGGAAAGGGCCAAGAAAAAGAAAGCCCTCAAAGCCACATGGGATGAATCCTCCTCGAGCTCATCGGAGGAAGAGAAGAAGGAGAAGAGCACAAGGCAACTAGCACTCACGGCAAGGGAGGAATCCGATTCCGGGAGTGATGGGGACGCAAGCACTTCAGCCGCGGCTTCATCATCTTCGGATGATGAAGAGGTAACCTCTTCTCACTTAGAAAAATGCTATAAGACTATTACACATTTGTCTATCTTGCTTAAAAAATCAAAAACTGAAATTAAATCTTTAAAAGATGAAGTAGAGAACTTGAGAGCTCTTAGGGAAGATGAGGTTGATGACCTACATCTAGAGCTCCTTGAAGATGAAAACAAAGCCTTGAAGAGTGAAGTTGAGAAACTCAAGAAAATGCTTGAGAAATTCTCAACTAGCTCCAAGACATTAGACATGATTCTAAATGCCCAAAGGGCGGTCTACAATAAGGCTGGGTTAGGGTATCAACCCAAGGAGTCAAGTTTTATTTCTCTAGTGTCTAGAACTCATTTTCATAAATCACATGCTTCTAGGGTTCATGAGACTAGGAAGGGTGTAACCAAGGCATGGGTGCCTAAGTCTTTCATTGTAGATGCATTAGGTCCCAAGATTTGGGTACCTAAACCATCTATCTTTCGTGTCTTGTAGGCATTGGTCAAGGGGGAGCGTCTATCAACTTGGTTTGTTGATAGTGGATGCTCCAAGCACATGACCGGGGACAAGTCACTTTTTACTACCCTTCAAAACAAAAATAGAGGTAATGTGTCATTTGGTAACAATGGTAGTCTTAAGGTTATAGGAGTTGGAGACATTCATATATCCGAATGCCTCCAAATCAAGAATGTCCTTCTAGTCAAGGGGATGACTTTTAATCTCCTAAGTGTCAGTCAATTGTGTGATACGGGTTACACAATTGAGTTTCATTCAAGTCAATGTCTGGTCAAACACATTGACACACTTGACACGGTACTAGTAGGCACAATAGTAGATAACATTTATCAAATTTCTTTTAAAAGTGCTACTAATGCCTCTGCTAAGTGTTTCATGTCAAAAGAAGAAGAATCATGGCTTTGGCATAGGAGGTTGGCTCATGTGAACATGAAGAATATTAGAAAGCTGGCCAACAAAGGATTAGTGCGAGGCTTACCAAGCATCAAGTACCAAAAGACAAAACTATGTGATGCATGTCAAAAGGGTAAGCAAACAAAAGCAACTCATAAAGGTAAAAGCGTTGTAAGTACCTCTACTGTTTTAGATTTACTGCATATGGACTTGTTTGATTGTAGTAGTGTCATTTCTTTGAATGGTAGTAGATATTGCTTAGTGATTATTGATGATTTTACTAGATATACATGGACTTTCTTTTTGAAAAATAAGGATCAAACCATAGATATCTTTATTTCTTTTTGTAGAAGAACTGAAAATGAAAAATCAACAACAATTAAAATAATTAGAAGTGATCATGGTGGAGAATTTCAAAACCATAGATTTTTAGAGTTTTGTCAAGAAAAAGGATATAGGCATGAGTTCTCTACTCCAAGGACCCCACAGCAAAATGGGGTTGTGGAGAGAAAGAACCGAGCTTTGCAAGATGTTGCACGAAGCATGCTCAATGAGTACTCACTACCGGGCTACTTGTGGGCTGAAGCTGTGAATACAGCTTGCTATGTGCAAAACCGAGTCCTGATACATAGGTTTTTAGGAAAAACTCCTCATGAACTTTGGTTTGGGAAACCCCCTACAATTAAACATCTTAGGGTGTTTGGTTGTAAGGTGTTTATCTTGAACACCAAGGATCATCTTGGAAAGTTCACGGCTAAGGCTGATGAAGGGATACTGGTCGGGTACTCTCTCTTCAGCAAAGCCTATCGAGTCTACAACAATAGGACTAAATTGATTGAAGAGTCCTCAGATGTAGCATTTGAAGAAATCCCTAAATCGAATGATCAATCAAGGGATGTAGAAGAAATTCAACTTGAACTTAGAAATCTAAGTTTGAATGATCAAAATGAAGAAAGAGTCGAGGTTGACTCTGATGACGATGAGCAAAGGCAACAAAGGGCTCAGGCTGATCATTTGCCTGATACTGAGTCTCTGCCTGTGCCTAGTGAGACCATTCATGAGGCACCGCCAACACCAAGGCAATCTAGGATAGCCTCTAGTCATCCCCAAGACCAGATTGTGGGAGACATCCAACAAGAGGTTAGGACTAGATCATTCTTTAGAAATGAGTCTAATGAGGTCGCCTTGATCTTAGAAATTGAACCAAAAATAGTTGATGAGACATTGCACGATCCTGACTGGATCATAGCTATGCAAGATGAGTTAGGTCAATTTGAAAGGAGCCAAGTGTGGGACTTAGTTTCTAGACCTAAGAAGACCACCATTATTGGAACTAAATGGGTCTTCAAAAATAAGTTAAACCAAAAGGGAGAAGTCATAAGGAACAAGGCGAGACTTGTAGCCAAGGGCTATAGTCAAGTCGAAGGCCTCGATTATGATGAGACTTATGCTCCCGTGGCACGATTAGAGTCCATTCGTTTAATGCTAGCTTTTGCTGCATATAGAGGTTTCAAGCTCTATCAGATGGATGTTAAATCGGCCTTCTTAAACGGATTCATCAAAGAAGAGGTCTATGTTGAACAACCACCAGAGTTTGTGAATACCGAAGCTCCAAACCACGTGTACAAGCTCAAGAAAGCTCTTTATGGGCTTAAACAAGCACCTCGAGCTTGGTACGAAAGGTTGTCAACTTACCTACTAGAAAAGGGTTTTGTGAGAGGTCAAATAGATCCAACACTATTTCTGCGTAGAGATGGTGAAAATATTTTTGTAGCCCAAGTGTATGTCGATGACATAATTTGTGGCTCAAATAACAAGGACTATTTGAATGAATTTATCACTCACATGGAGAGTGAGTTTGAGATGAGTCTAGTGGGAGAATTGACTTTCTTCCTTGGACTTGAAATCAAACAAACTCGAGATGACATTTATGTCCATCAGACGAAATACACTCAAGAGATGCTCAAGAAATTCAACATGAGTGACTCTAAGGAAGTGTCCACTCTAATGGCGACAAACACTCGTCTGGACAATGATGAGAGTGGAAAATCAGTTGATCTAACGCGTTATAGAAGCATGATCGGTAGTCTTCTATATCTCACAGCTAGTCGACCGGACATACTCTTTGCTGTGGGCATGTGCGCTAGATATCAAGTCTGTGCCAAGGAATCTCATTTAATTGCAGTTAAGAGAATTCTGAGATACCTTAAAGGCACAATTAGAGTAGGCCTTTGGTACCCTCGTACTGAGTCTTTTGACTTGATAGGTTATACCGACTCCGATTATGCTGGGTGCAAATTGGATCGGAAAAGCACTAGTGGGGGTTGCCAATTCTTAGGATCATCATTGGTTAGTTGGTCAAGTCGGAAGCAACATTGTGTTGCTCTCTCCACGACCGAGGCTGAATACATTGCCATGGGAGATAGTGTATCACAATTGTTGTGGATGATTCACACTCTAGAAGATTATGGACTTTCGTATAAGGGAGTGCAAGTGTTGTGTGACAACATTAGCACAATAAACCTAACGAAAAATCCAGTCCATCATTCTAGGACCAAACACATTGAAGTGCGTCATCACTTCATTAGAGATCACGTAGCTAGGGGAGACATTGCACTCACATATGTTGAGTCAAAGTCAAACCTAGCCGATATCTTCACCAAACCCCTTCCGGAAAATGAATTTAGTCATTTAAGGAGGGAATTGGGAATGTGTTTGGCTCAATAAGTCATTTTGACCACATCATGATCAATAAGGACCATTAAAATGATAAGAGAAATTGGGAAATTAATTTGGGCAACTTGGGAACATCTCACACAAACTATAAGGTTTAACAAAATATTTTTGTTTGCTAGAAATGGGGTGAGATGCTAGGATCAACCAAATTATTCAAAATGTATCATGCATCCCTTGAATAATTAGGTTGAAGAGACATAAATTGAGTATGGGGAAGACCACTACATAATTCATGTGTATTTGGTTCCTAGATCTTACTCATATATTCCAACCAAGGAATCTTGGTTGGACTTTTGCCTAGAAATTATCTAATTATGGTTGATGGTTGATGTGTTGATTGATATTGTTGTTTGATTCATTTCATGACTTTGATTGATAATAAGATAGGTTGTTAAAGGAAATAATAGCAACTTGGATATATTTTAACAAATTTGAAACTGATCATAGCAATCCTAAGTCTTAATTAATACCTTGGTTCACTATAGGTAATAGTTTTATAAGGTTTTCTGAGATTGGAACCCTAAGATTCCAAATGTCTGAGTTTTTGGTTTTAAAGTCTGAAACTTTCGGGCTCTAAACAAGCTCAGACCATAAGAGCTCATTTTTTGAATATATTTGTGGGTGATGATTCTTAGGTTCTAAGTTATGAATTTGGGAGATTCTGAATTCTTAAGTTCTGAACTTTTCAGAATTCTCGATAGACAACGGCTCAAAATTTCAGTTACTGAAATTACTGAAATCAGAATTTCAGTATTATCAGACACTGACCGGTCTACCGACCGATCAGGAGGTTGCCTGATCGGTCTCCACGATCGATCAGGAGAGTTCCAGACCCATTTGACCTCTCTGTTCGATACCTGATCGGTCTCCACGACCGATCAGGACATTCCCTGACCACAGAAGGTTCACTGATCGATCCAGGGATCGATCAGGAGACACTGGCACGCATCGACCTTACTGATCCACATCTGATCGGTCCAGGGACTGATCAGGAAGCTCCCTGATCGGTCTCCACGACCAATCAGGACACTCCCTGACCGATCAGGACGTTCCCTGATCGGTCAGGATTTCTCCTGATCGGACAGCCGTCCGATCTTATGATCTGATCACCCTCTTTAACTTCCCCCAACCCTTTCTCCTCTTATTTCACGCCAAAGAACCCTAGCCGACATTCTCCTCAGCACTCTCCTCAGTCCCGATTCTTCTCTCCACCTTCTCCGAAAGCTACAAATGGCGCCCAAGTAACTCCTTTTTCCTTCCCAAAATCTGTTCATTGTTGGCATTTTGGTTTCATTTCTCACTGAATCTCTGTATATTGTCTCTTGTCTCGGTTCTTGATTGTTTGGGGCTCCCGTGCACTCTCACTTGTCCCGATCATGTCCCATTTTTGGCCTATTTAGGAAGAAATCAGCCGGTGAGGGTACTTCTAAGTCATCTGCTGAGAAATCCAAGTCCTAGGCACCCTCCCGACCTCAACCTTCCTCTTCTTCGAGATTCCCGAACCGACAGTTTGAACAAACGTTTCAATAGAGGACATTCAAGCTACTCCCATGTCGATCTGTGAATCGAAAGTACATGGATGAGTTTTGTCCCTCTGTATCCGAAACCCTGGCATATTATAAACTTGACTCGTTAGTCTACCTAGAAAGGGACATCAACTATGACCTAGTATCTGAATTCTACAACAATCTTCATCAGACCAGTGATGGTGCTTATAGAACCAGAGTCGCTAAGAGACCTATCGATTTCTCCGTCGTAGAATTCTTTGGGTATCTAGGTTGCCGAATGTGTTTAGGAGATCCTTTTCCCATTTATCCTGATTTACCAGACCCGTTACCTCCTCCACTTGATGTATCACCTGACACTATCTATGAGTATTTCTTTGGACACCCTAGACCGGATGGACTGGATGAGTTGGATGTCGAGTTTCCTACTTTTGCGGCTCTGAGACTATCTCCTCCTGACTATATTCTTTTTAAGATAGTCACAAACTATCTTCTTCCAATCACATCCAAACCTCTAGCAGAGATCCGACCATACCACTGCCTGATGCTTTATGGTTTGCGTCGGCGTCTCGATTTTGATATCATGTCGAGCATCTATTCTTCGATCATCTCATATACTCAGCCTAGCAGCTCTATTTATATTCCTTATGGGCATATAATTACAGATTGGCTCGAGACCCTTCCGATAGATGTGTCTAAAGGTAGGATAGTGAAGATGGTCGACAGGATTGCAGACTTGGGAAACGGACATTTCCCAAGTCCAGTATCTTGGGACAGAATGGGACTGCTCGATGGAAGGATGGGAGAGGTGGGAGAGTTACCACGGCACTTCCTCGACAGTTCTTGCCTCCTCCTGCTGTCGATGAGGCCGACCGACCGCGATGGCGGATGCGGAGTGGAGAGCCGCTCGATCGACACGATGAGCCACCGTCCGAGCTCCATGGATCGCGTTTGGATCGACCAGCGCTATGATGATCTACGCAGTCAGCAGATGGTGACGCAGCAGCTGCTTCTGGGCTGGATGGCCAACTACCCACCTCCGCAGCATTTCTCGGGCCATCCACCTTCGAGCTCCAGCATGTCGCCTCAGGGTTACGTGCCTCCCGCAGATGATGATGATGTTCCTCGTGTTGAGGACATTGATTGATACATTCTGTTTGTCACTTTGACTGTCTGTGTTTTGGATGCTATTTTGTTGGATATTTTTGTATGACCTGGATATTTGCTTATTTCATCTATTTATGCTGCTCATTTTCCCGTTTTTCTTTATGTGTCATTTCCTATTGGCTATTGATATGCTGTTCATATGCTTTGTCTTAACTACCTCTTATTTCTTTATTACTGTCTCATAATACACTTAGAGGGTATTCTAGGTGCATTAAAAAAAAGACAGTATGGGTTAAGGGGGAGTCTTTTGAGTCTTATCACCCCATTCGTACCTTTTCGGTGTTTGACAAAGGGGGAGAGGATATCTAAGTTTAGAGATGTATGAAGGTTTGATTTTAGGGGAGAAGATAACGGGGATGATCTTGATTCCCGTTATTGACTTCCTTACATCGTGGTGTATTCATCTTAGGGGGAGGATCTTGATTCTCCTAAAATTATGAAAATAAGAACATTTCTGATCTAAACTTAAATCGTGTTGTCAAACAACAAAAAGGGGGAGATTGTTGATACAGTCTGACCTGGCTGTTGTTTTGATGTTGACACTGATTTAAGTTTGTATCAGATGTTAATTGAACTCAGATTGATTACTGATCAAGGTTGATCATGTGGAAGGGAAAAGTCCAAGTTGGAAACTTGGCACGTCGGAGAGGGCTCGGTAGCTCGCCTCCCACGGTGCCGAGAGGGTTCGGTGGCTCGCTCGGACCGGACAAGTCGGAGAGGGCTCGGTAGCTCGTTCTCCGGACTAGGTCGAGAGGGCTCGGAGCTCGCTCTGGACCGGATTAAGCCCGGAGAGGGCTCGGCTCGTTCTCCGCACTAGGTCGAGAGGGCTCGGGAGCTCGTTCTCGGACCGGATTAGGTCGGAGAGTCGGTAGCTCGTTCTCGGACCAATCCTAGTATCACATAGCGTTGGATCGGTCAACGCACCGATCCAGGATATTGATGACCGATCGGTCCGCACCGATCTAGTGAGACTAAATTTTCGATCGGTCCGGTGACCGATCAGAAACACCCTGGATCGAGTGTAACTGATCGGTCTATAGATCGATCAGAAAAGCATCAGTAGCGGGGCCTGATCGATCGGCAGACCGATCAGGAGAAATCTGTGGCATGCTGGATCGGTCTATGGACCGATCCATATCACTCGATCCACGACCGATCGATCAACCGATCGACTCATCGCTCTTTGTACGTGATCGGTCTGCTGACCGATCCACGGCTAAGTTCATTGTGCATGCGCTTTCTCTGATATTTTCTGATTCGCACTTCTTTTTGCCCATCTCTGTTTAACCTTCTGCTGTGAGTCTTTTGGAGATACAGGTTGCAGGTACCATACCAGTGCTTAGTTTCAAATTAAGCCTCATCAAAGGAATGAGACAAAGGATCTTTCCACTGCTTTCTCTGCGTCAAATGCATTTGAAGCAGCAACGACTACAGGTTGCGATTGACTGTGTTTCTGGCAGTGATCAGGCGGCGATTGGCTTAACTCCTGGTGATTGGTTCGAGCTCAGAGGCACCAGTGAAGACCGTGGTTCTATTGGTGTGAGCTCAGAGAATCAGAAGAGGAAGAGAAGCGATTGGCGACGCTGTAGCTTGCAGCAGGGATTCGGTGCAGACGTATGCTGGAAAGGAGAAAAAAAACAAGAAGCAAGTGAAAAACTGTGTGTGTTTCGGTTGAGAGCTTGCTGTGTTCTTGGACTCTGTCTTCATCATCTTTGTGGCTGTGAGCTTACTTCGATTTTCTTTGAGCCACTGTGATCTGTAAGTCTTGTGTGTTTCATTTTAAATCTGTTCGAAGACTTTGTGGAGAGGTTTCTCCACCGAGAAGGAGAGCTTCATTAGCCGGAGTCATCCGGGGTGTGATCTACCGAAAATCAAGGGCTCGTCCACCTTACGGACACGCCGAGGAGTAGAGACAAGTTATCCCCGAACCTCGTATATCTTGTGTTAGTGGTGCTTGGTTCTTTTCTCGTATAATTTCTTTTTGTTTGCTTATTTTCCGCTGCGCTAACAAACTCGCTTAGAATTTTTGTGAAAAGATTAAGATTTTGGTGGAGGCTATTCACTCCCCCCTCTCTAGCCATCCAAAGGATCCCAACAGGTTCGACATCTCTCACCGGCTCGTCTCAGATAGCGGAAGGCAGTTCACAGGGCAGAAGCTTAAGGAGTGGTGTAAGAGCTATGACATCTTGTAGGCCTTCACGTCAGTGGCCTACCCTCAAAGTAATGGTCAGGCGGAAGGCACCAACAGGAAGATCCTCAGAAGGTTATGAGCTTGATTCGATCAGGCAGGGGGCAGTTGAGTTGACGAACTCCTGAGCGTATTGTGAGCTTATCGCACCACACCCTGAGAGGTGACCGACATAACCCCATTTCATCTAGTGTACGGGGGTGAAGTAGTGGTTCCGGTGGAAGTTGGAGTAGAGTCCGATCGGGTGAAGCTCTACAATGAAGGAAACACCCATTGGAAGCTCATGAAGCTCGACTTGGTAGATGAAGTGCGAGATAAGGTCGTCATCCGACTTATGTCATACGGACAACGCATGAATAGAGCTACAATAGGAGGGTGATCCCAAGATCATTCCAAGTCGACGACTTGGTATGGAAAAGAGTTAAGTCACTCGACGATGTCATCAAATTAGAAGCCCCGTGGGGAGGACCCTATAAAGTTATTCGGAAGCTTCACTTGGGAGCTTATTATTTACAAGATGAGAATGGGAAAGATCTTGAGCGACCCTGGAGTGTGAACCATCTTTAGCCCTATAGGGCCAGGTGATAAGTACGTAATCAAATACCACTACAATTGAGTCTATTCTGTAATTGCAGGAGAATGATAAATGAAAATCCCAAGTGTCCCAGACTCTTGTGCCGATCGACCAAGTTAAAAGTCGAGTGACGACTATAAACTATAGATATGAAATTGTTTATGTCAAAAAGCCGAGTGGTGGCTATAAATTTGGGAGTCGACGAAAACAAAAGTCGAGTGGTGACTATAAATCCTAGATACAAAATTATTCAAGGAAAAAATAAAAGTTGAGCGATGACTATAAACCCAGGAGTTGACGAATTAACAATCAAGCGACAACTATAAACCCTGCATCAACAATCGAGCGATGACTATAAACTCTTGCGCATCATGGTCGAAAAGTCGAGCAACGACTATAAATTTCTGTCCTTCATCACTAGAGAGTCGAGCGACGACTATAAACTCAGAGCCAACGAGAGACTACGTCAACTAAAGTTGAGCGGCGACTATAAACCCAAAAGTCGATGAAATCAACACCCGAGCGACGACTATAAACCCAAGAGTCAGTCAACGACAACAAAAGTCGAGCAGCAGCTATAAACTCGGGAGCAGATGAATCAACAGTCGAGCGACAACTATAAACCCCAGATCAACAGTCGAGCGGTGACTATAAACCCTTGAGTCAAAGAATATCAATAATCGAACCACGACTATAAACCCTTGAGTCAAAGAATGTCAATAGTTGAGCGGCGACTATAAACCCTTAAATCAAAAAATATCAATAGTTGTACGGCGACTATAAACCCTTGAGTCAAAGAATATCAAAAGTCGAGCGACGACTATAAACCCAAGAGTCGACGAATCAACAACCGAACAATAGCTATAAACTCGATAGTCTACATTAGGGGTGTAGACGAATCGAATCGAGCCAAATATGCAGAAAAATTTAAGGCTCGTATTTGGCTCGAAATAGGTATACTCGAGTTCGAGCTCGATTCGAAGCTCGAAAAATTCAAAATGTTTGATTCGAGTTCGGTTTGAATTAGGGCTCGGGTTTGAGTTCGGCTCGAAATATTCGAACATGTTCGCGAACTATTCGAATTATTGCTCGAAAATAAGTTCGAAAGGCTCAAAATTTATTTATTTAATATATATTTAACTTATATTAATAAATATTAAGGCTCGCGAGCGACTCGCGAGCAACTCAAACAGTATAATTTAGGCTCGAGTTTGGCTCGAAAAAAAGTTCGAACATGTTTGAATTCGGCTCGAATTCGGTAAATTCGAATATGAATCGAATATTTTTCGAGTTGACTCGAAAAGTTTACGAGCCGGCTCGATTCGTTTGCAGCCCTAGTCTACATCAACTAAAGTCGAGCAGTGACTATAAATCCAAGAGTAAAAAAATCAACAGTCGAGCGATGACTATAAATCCTTAAGTCAAAGAATATCAAAAATCAAGTGGCGACTATAAACCCAAGAGTCGACGAATCAATAGCCGACGACAGCTATAAACCCGAGAGTCTACGTCAACTAAAATTGAGTGGCGACTATAAACCCAAGAGTTGACGAATCAACAGCCAACGACGGCTATAAACCTGAGAGTCTATGTCAACTAAAGTCAAGCAGCGACTATAAACCCAAGAGTCGACGAATTAACAACCCAGCAGTGGCTATAAACCCGAGAGTCTATATCAACTAAAGTCGAGCGGCGACTATAAACCCAAGAGTCAACGAATCTACAATCGAACGACTACTATAAACTCGAAAGTCTACGCTAACTAAAGTCGAGCGGAGACTATAAACCCAAGAGCTAACGAAATCAACAGTCGAGCGGCGGCTATAAACCCGAGCAGAATGTTATCAAAAAGTCGAGCGGCGACTATAAACCCCAATTCAACCGCCGAGTGACAGATAAGATATTCGATTAAGAAGGCAAACAAGCCATTCGACCTACACTGAAGTGATCAGCCGGAGGTCGAAGCAAACAATCACTAAGGAGAGCGGAAGTGTAAGGATTCATACTTGAAAGATTTTCGTAAGCGTTATAAGGTTGTAGAAAGCCGAACAACCTTACAGAGCCGAGCAACGATACATAGAAGGATACTTGGAACATTTAACAATGCCCTATGACAAAAGCTAAGAAACCGCTGAACGGGCGCGCGTTCATTGACACTTAGAAATTTTACAAACTAACAAAGGCAGTACAAAAGGCGACCTGAAAAACTAAAAAGAAGGTTATTCGAGGTAGTCAAGCACATCGTATGGCAGTGACTCGGTGAGATTCTCTCTGTTTATGATCTTGTTGGTTAGCACGGGAGAAAGATAGCTGCTGTCCTTTAGCTGTTGAAAAGTCCCATCAATGCCACAGTTGAAGAGGTGAAGAGCCCAATCGGTGAGTCTGTCATTGAAATGGTCAGAACGGAGATAATTGTGCTTGAAAACTTCAAGTCGTCCAGGCTCTTCCTCTTAGTACGTTTTGAAGGCCGCTTGGAACACTTTCAATTTAGCTTTCAGCGAGGCCAGCTCGATATCTTTGGCGTCGCCAGCTTGATATCTTTGGTGTCAAGTTGGAGCTTTGTAGTCGCTTGCTCTGCAGATCGGCTATCCCGTTTAGTAGCCAAAGCGGCCTCCACCTCCTTGAGATTTTGGGCCAAAACTCGAGCCTCTTTATTCTTGATGTCTAAGTATTCGATTGCTCGGAGCTTTCTGGTGTTGGCAGAATTGATCTTAGATTCAAAGTTGTTAGCCTGCCTAATGAGCCACTCAATTTGTAGGCCTTGATTATTATTCTTGCTCCTCTCTACATTGAGCGCCCGCTCGAAGCCAATTAGCTGCTTGGAGCTCCTTTCTGGGTCAGTTTTCAACCAAGCCACCTCCACAGTCAATTGCTCAAGGTGAGCCTGGGAGGTTTCCGAGGGGCTGCTCAAAACGCGCAACTGTTGCACTTTGTGCTCCAAGAAAGCCAACCTCTGGCACATGGCCAGACTTTCGACTCAAAACTGCATTAAAAATAGGTTACGGATTGCCGATCGAGAAATACACAAGTAAACATAATGATAGTATACATACCCTAGTGAACTTCTGAGTATAACCGTCCGCGAGCTCATCCGGAGAAATGGTTGCTATGCGGGCCCTAACATCAGCCCAGACTTATGTCAGTAATCCTTGAATCTTGATTTGGTGTTCGATGGAGTATGCTCGGTGTCATCCGGATGGTGCCACTTGTCTGTCGGTTGGTGAATGATGGCAGTTATGTGCCTACGGTCACTCGACCCAGATGGCTCGGAAGTGGTCTGTCCTGTAGACCTGGGCGTGGGGGAAGAAAAGATAGTGGACACCTGGGTGGCTGACAAGGACAATTGAGGTGGAATGAACGTGACAGGCGACACATATGGTCCCCGGTGGCAGCGTGAACAATAATGGTGTCCGATTGGATGATGGGGGAGTGGTAACAACAGCCATCTCCTGCTCGGGAAAGTTGAGAGATGGGGTCTCACCCACTCGGAAGGTGGACGGGAGGTAGTGGTGCTGAAGTTTGTAGGGAAGAGGTAGTCGAATGGGACAAAGCTTCCCCTCGATGTCTCTTGCGCCGCTGGATCAATGGCTCATCCGAGGTAGCTGACTCCAAGGGTACCATGATCAGTGCCATTGACGCCTGCTCAGGAGGGAGTTCGACTGTGGCAGCCGCGACATCACTAGCCGCCGTTCGACTTCCACTTGCCTCGCTGGCCGCAACGTGGCTTCCTCCTGCTTCGCTGGTCGGATTGTCGGATTAGTCGACCGACAGTAGGCCATGACTTTCCAACTCGACAACACCTTTGGCTTTAATCTTCGCGTCAATGAACTTGCTTTTGCCGCTCAGTCGTGCCCTTAGCATGATTTGAACTGCAAGAAAGAAGAAATCAGTTAGATTCAAAAATGGAGAGAATAAAAGGCATACCTAAGGTGAGGGGTAGCCGTATTTGGATTGGACTCAATCCAAACACATATAAAACACTCTCCAATAGTAGTCGGTGTATGTGGTACTTCTGGCTAACCAAACTCGAGGCTGCTTGGAGATAGTCCAATCGATCTCGATATCTTCCAAGTGATGGCGCCTTCATCACTTCCATCTGTCAGACGGTCGAGAAGTTGAGTCGAGTGGGAAAATGAATAAAATATAATGCTCCTTCCAATACTTATTAGAGGATGATATTTTATCAAAAAAGACGGCACCCACTCGGGCTTGAAAGAGAAACGTCCTCGGTTCGAACAACTTGAAATAGTAAAAATAGTGGAACACATGAGGTACTAAAGGGATGCCATGCAGACGAAATAGCACGACTACCTCGCACGGCAACCTAAAGGAATTGGGCACTAGTTGGTACAGGGAGATGTGGAAATACTTGTGTACGTCTGAAAAAAGGGTGAACAAGAAAGCGACGGCCAATACAAAATTGGTCCTTGGAAAAGGGTAAAAAACCATCGAGAGGTAAATGGGGTCGGTCGTATACAGAGGGGATGACGATTTGATAATCAGAGAGGAAACGATAGGTGAATTTCATCTGATTGATCTCATCCCCGTTCAACTTGGACCCAATAGAGGTGTACCACAGCCCGAGGATGGATGCGGGTGGCTGAGGAGATGAGGCCATAGAAAACCGAGAAGGAAGAAGATTAAGGATTTGACGAAAGAAATAAAGAAAGGGCTTACTGAGAAATATCAACGACGATCACAAGGAGGAGAGGCGTTAGAGAGCGTGTGCAAGAAGAAAACAGGGTGAGGTAGGAAGATGATGATGAGTAAGGGCTTATAAATCTCACGGACAACCGTGCTGAGCCGTCTGATCTAGGGTTACAGAAAATGAAACCGAGATCTAGTCGTTGAATTTGAAATGCCGCTTGTCACATCAACTACGGATATCCACCTGTCACATCAAGCATGCGGTGGTAGAGATCGACACACGTGGCGGCTGGCGACAAGGAAGCATTAATGAGACTTAATTAATTAGAAGGCATGAGCAATATGCTCGACAATAATGACTAGAGATTTGCACAATCTTCTAAAAAAGGGGATGACGTCAACAACCATTAAAAAACACTCATATGAGGAAGTGGAAAAAAGTGGAAAATTCGCTAGCCTCCTTTAACTAAACTTGAGGGGAAGACTTATGATGTGGCGATAAATTGAGCCCACCAAGCAAGGATTAAAGGCATAGATAGCAGTCGACATGGAGGTCAAAATCTGGGCGGTCAATGCTAGGGAACCAATGGGCTCACCAAAAGTGGCCTAGGTGGAGGTTGACTTCAACTGCCGATCGGGGCTTGAAGGTTCCAATTGACCATGAAACTCATCGGAATAGATCGCTCGTCCGGCCAAGATCAGTACAGAAAGAACATCATAGGCTCACAATTGACTAAGGAGCTTATGTCCGATCGAGCAAGACACAACCTACTGAATAGAGGTACTACGAAGGAGAGCAGCTGCTGGGATCGACCGGATGGGGAGTCTCGACCGAACGACTATCTTGCTCGACCAAAACAATCGGACCCCTCCCATATCTCATAATATCCCTCTAGGAGGTAATGCTGCTAACAACAAGGCATAATCAACAGACAAATCGTACGACGAAAACTTCTACTGTCATGTCAAGGATTTGCATGCCTTGTTAAGATATAATCTCACAGACACTTTTCTAACATGTCTTTTTATAGGATGGTTGGAAAAACGTGCTCGTGTCTTGAGGAATGTGCACGTCGCCTACTATAGCGCCATATAAAGGAGGGGTCCATACACTAGTGGAGGTATGTGCTATTTGCTATTTACGCTTGTGCTTTCACTGTTACTACGTTGCTCCACCTTCTTTCTACTATTCTGATGATTGACTTAAGCGTCGGAGGGTCAACGTCGGAAACTCTTTTCCTTACCTGACAATGATGTTCTGTGCATTGCAGATCAGAGCAGAGTCTGCACGAGGCCAACAGAAGAGCCACATACTCAGTCAACCTTCTTCATTATTTTCGGACAGAATTAAACTAATTAAAGAGAGACAATTGTTGCATTGAAGGAAAGCATTGACAGAATCAATATCAGATTATCCATGTTTCAGGAATAACTTAAACTGAGTTTTTGGACTTCAAGTAACCTTCTTGCTTTTGTACCTGGTTGCACAGGCGACATACACCAGAAGGTTCAAAAAACTCAGCCCGGCAAGAAGCCAGAAGTAATAATCTAGGTGCCCCTCGTTCAAGTTGTCAGGAATCCATCCAATCTGCCCTCCTCGAGTTGTTATCGATGCTACTACAGTCACAATGAAGGAACTCAAGTAGTTTCCGAGTGCAATCGTGAGAAGCCATAGTGCACTGCATAGACTCCTCATTGCATCGGGAGATTGATCGTAGAAAAATTCAAGTGACCCAATGAATGTGAATACTTCGGCTGCTCCAACTAAAACATACTGTGGCATCTGCCATAAAATGCTCAAGAGAACAGTCTCAGACTTGGCGATGTCCAGTCGCCAGATCTCAACTACTGCAGCTGCTGCCATAGCTAGTATGGATATGAACAGGCCGATGCCCATCCTTTGCAATTCTGAAAAGCCTCTCTCTTTGCCCGTGAATCTCCTCGCCACTGGAACAAGAATGCTGTCATAGACTGGCACCCATATGATCACACTGGTAACGTCAAATGTTGAAAGAGATGCAGGTGGAATGGTGAAGGAGCCTATTTTTGTGTCCATAGTCATTCCTTGCTCAACAAACATTGTAGATGTCTGTGCATAGACAGCAGCGAAAACTATGATAGTTGCCCAGATGGGGAACATCCGGACCAGAATCTTCAATTCTTCCACTTGAGTGACAGTACACAGTCTCCATGGGTTTGAAAAGCTTCCAGTGTTCGTATCAGCTTCTGTAACAGTAGCAGCTTTGTCGAGAAATCTGTAGAACAAAACAGTTGCTAAGCAAAAACTCAAGGTCAGGTCCATAATAGATTAAGCTAATGTGAAAATAAGCACAGGCTAACAGCAGAAAAATCGATTTTCTTGAAGAAGTGTCTCTCCAAATGCAGAGATGGTGCTAATATCAAACATTAAAATCCTTTAGGCACTTAAAAGGAATTATTAAAACTGAGATTGAATAAGCCCATTCCTCTGAGATAAGCATTTGGATGCAAATATATTTTCTCCAAACTTACTTAACTGTTCTACAACTTGAAATTTCTGACCAAAAAAATCCTTATGCAGAGAAAGCTTACACATGTACACAAAATTCAGTACACGATCCTGCTGATTTATGCAACTTTAATTGTTTTTTTTTTTCATGTGATCTTTTTAGTCACGGAATGCAGATGTAATAAGAGTCCAATCACAATTATACAAGAGATCCACTATAGAAAACACATAATAAAAAAGCAAGAGATCTGCATCAAGCTTCTTCAATTGTTCGCTAAGTTCTTCACAGAGATAATTTAAGAAAGATACAATAGGGCTTCAAAGTCAATGTTGTATAAAAGATAAGAGTTTTACCTGAGTTCATCTGTGTGTTCTATTTTTCGACTTCCTTTGATTGCAGAAGACTTCTCAGGCACTTCATATAGGAGAGAACAGTCATGAGGCATAAGCACTTTCCATTTGCGAAATGAGGAAACAATAACCTGGCACATCCTTACAATAGGGCTTCCTCCAGGTTTTTGAAATCTATATAGTGGGGTGCCAAAGAAAAAACTCAGTATTGCTAATCCCATAAATAATGTAGGGATTGCAAAGCCCAAGCCCCATCCATAATTGTCTTGTACCCAAACTAAAAGGCTGCTAGATATTAAAGCACCAATATTAATAGAGAAGAAATACCAATTAAAAAAAGATCCCTTCTTCACTCGCTCTCTTGGATCAGTATCATCAAACTGGTCAGCTCCAAATGAAGAAACACAAGGTTTAATCCCACCAGTCCCTAGTGAAATCAGATAGAGTCCACTGAAAAAGATAGCATATTGAAATGCACTTGCTTCTGGGCAAAATGATCCTATACAGGCTGGAAGCTTAAATGCAGGAACTGAAGCTGAAAGGGTCAATGTAGCCATTCCCTATGAGTAATAAACAACACTAATCATCTTAACAAAAGGAAAATAGATCTTATCACCCTAAATGGAGCTGGGCGACAAGGACAAGATAATGATGCACTGAGTAATACTTACAATGATGTATACTGTTGAAAATACTGCAATTGTCCAATATCTCCCCCAATATGCATCGGCTAAAATTGCTCCAATCAGTGGCGTAATATAGCAGGTACCTTGCCATATCGTGACAGTTCTTGCAGCTGAAGTATTTCCCTGATGCAGCTTGTTCTTCAAGTAAGTTACAAGATTTGTAGATATTCCATAAAACGCTAAACGCTCACAGCACTCATTCCCTATAATTTGTATCTTTTAAAAGTAGAAATTTAAGCTGATTAAATATAGGAAATAAAAAACAGTTTGAAAATGTACATGCCAAGAATGAAGGGGCATGCTCTCCAGTTTCCTGTGGAATCCTTTAAAATAGGGTTTCCATAAATGTCCACAGATCCATCTCCTGTGTACGGCCCTTTATTTTCATTCTTCAAAAGCGCAAATTTGAAAATAATAAATAAAAGAGGTCTAAGCGCTTAAGCTAAACATTTATATGATAAAAAAAAAATGTAAAACAAGATTTCTTGTCTGAAGTACTCAAAATTATAGGAATCAAAATTTGGGGGAACAATACTATGCAAGAAAATAATGCCAATTCATTATCCTTCTATGTCACAATTGAAAGGTTATCATAGCTTGCAAATTCAATACTGCTATCAGTCAACCAAAAGATCTAATAAAGGTTATCATTAGATAATCACCTACTGAAACAACATGAGATTTCAATCCTTGCCCATGACTATGTTAGTACCCGGGGGTAGTTTTAATGTGGTCAACTAAGTTCAATTAGGTCTTATTGTGTTTGATCCTTGTGTCTAAATGTGCAAGAGCTTAGGAACACAAGAACTCGAGCGGAAGACGCAGCTAGCGAGAAGGATGGCACGGGAAGGGAGTTGACGGGCTCGATGCATCCGAAGGACAAGATGCTACTGAAGAGTACACTGACGGATGAGAAAGACGTGAGCGGCGGTCCGAGGGACGAGAAACCAGGGAGGAAGGCTGCTCGAGGAGAAGATCGGAGTTGGATTCCGATAAGCTCAACTCCGGTTAGCCGAAGAATCACCTACGTGAAGAACTACGCGAAGAGATCAGCTTTTCAGCTGAGTTGTACTGTGGAAGGCGCCTTCGATGAATAGTGCGAAGGCGCCTTCCAGCCTATTGAAGGTGTCTTGCGTAGTTGTTAGCCAAAGATAAAATTTTATCTTCGGTGATAAGATTTGCGCGCCTTCCACCCTATACAAGGTGTCTTTTAGCTTCAGATAGAATTTTCTAGGGGTTATAAAAAGACCTCTAGAGCTAAGAATAATTTAACAACTTGAACAACAAGTATTGTACACTTTCCTAATCTTTCTTTTGAGCTATCAACTTCTGTAAGAGGCTTCTTTGCCTACAACAAAGGAGAATTCTAGTGGGGTTTTCTTCAACACCTTAGATTAACAACCACCTAAGTTGTAACCAAGTAAATAGAATTGTTTTCTTACTTCCTTTATTTAGTTGTTCAATTAATTCATTATTATTATTGTGCTAGTCTAATCTAATCAAAGGATCGAGAAAGGAGTTATTTTTTTTTAGGCAATTCACCTCACTTTTGCCAGTCCCGCTGCGCCAACAAACTACCCTACCTATTTAGTTAGGTATGGCATATTAAGGGAATTCAAGACATGCTTCAATAACAAAATAGATAATCATTATAGATACGAGATAGGTTTGGATTTAAGGCCTCAACCATTGATGCCACTTAATTGTATTATAATATTGATATAATATATATATACACAGTACACACACATGCTTAAAATACCTAAGCTTTCACTTTGCTTTGTTACATATTAAAGCCATGCTACCTCTTTAATTAGGTATGGATGTCCATCAGCATAAGTATAACTAGAGCAATACAAACCTTAGACATGCATTGGGATAGGTAGGTAACCTACCTGTTGTCATGCCTAACATGTATGTGAAGTGCATAATCATTAATCATGAGAAGACCCCCTTTGGTTATAAGGCAAAATGTCAATGACTAACAATTGCAAACCTCGTTTAGTAGGAAGTTGATGTGATCACTTACCCTTCTATGAGCTGATCAAAAGAAAATGTAAAGTAACATGAATATCCAGTATAGTTGCCTGGTTATAAATTAATCACATGATTCAATAGTTCATTAAATTTTCAATTTGACATGAAAAATACCACAATGGAGAAATATTTTTGTGATGTTGGGCATACTTGAGAGGCCATTTCAGCATAGGTAAAGCCAAATATGAGCAAAAAGAAGCTTTTTCCTATTAGATGAACTTTTTTTCTCGCTCTGTGAAAGGTGCACCAAATCCAAGAACCATATCTTTCATAATGCACCATCAGCCATGATAACAAATTAGATTACTTGAATGACTCACCCTTAAAAAGTACATACTTAACCTAAACAAATACGAACTCTGCATCAGAAAGCTCGTTCACAAATCCAAGTTGGTCAAGGGATTCTTAGCTGACTGAGAATATGTGCATATAAGTTTATTGTACCTCTTAAATGTTACATATGAAAAATGTGGCAAATTGGCTACAAAGACAAACTTTAAAAGAAAACAATTATGGACTGTTCTTATGATGGCTGTAGCATTGATCTATGATGTTTCTACCAAGGGAAACCATAGTGAAAACTCAAAATTTATTAGCGAATGTGAATTTCTGCCACTTTAAATTAATGAAAAACTTGCCTTCCGTAAGCTCATGAAGTTTTTCATCAAATCAAAATCTTTTCAGAGCTTGTGAAAAATCTAAACTCTTTATTTTTTTTTAAAAAAAACCTATGATTTCCAGTCGCAATACATATCAAACAAAAACAACAAAGAGAAAAAAGATACTAATGGCTTTCCAAAGCAAGACAAATTCGCTGCAGTAGTAAAGGACCCATAACTTTTTCCCCTTCATGAATGACAGACTAACATGGCTTGGAAGCCAGGAATAATATTGCAATCAATCGAAACCCCAAATTCAAAACAGAAATAAAACTAATTTCGAAAGATAAATTCACTAGCAGCAATTAGTTGCAAACCCGAGCAAATAATCAAAATATAATAAATTCGCAAATTAATCAACTCAAAGATCCGAATCACAAGTCAACTATTCCGATAAAAAAAACATCAAAAGGCCCGCAAAGTCCCATAAAAAACGAAAACCGGTTAAGCACTAGCAGCTTGTAAGAAAGCAAATTTAACCAAACTTCATGCAGAAACATAATGAGAAGGGGTTATCAAACCTCACGCAAGAGCGCTTCTTCCAAAGATGCGCTCTGCTCGTCTTGCAAGGATCCCATCGGTCGATCGCGCACAGAACGGATTCCTGATTCCTTTTCTCGCGGCCCATCCAACATTACAGTGCAGCCGCTGCGTTCGTTATTCACGCTAACGGGGTCTTATTCACCGTAAGATCATCGAATAGTTAATCTTGACCGTTTACTTGACGATAGGCCAAGATTGCTGACTAAACACAGGATCTTTTAGCCAAAACTTGATATGTTTTTTAAATAATTAAAATAAATATCTGAAATATTGTTATGACATTTAAAATTTTAAATCAAACTTTTTTTTTTGGAAAAGGCCTTTTAAACTCACATATTTGTTTAAGAGGATTTTCCTAAAGGGTGTATTTACATATTTGTTTAAGAGTATTTTTTTTATATATTTTTTAATAAAAAAATCTTTTAGAAAGAAAATATAAAAATATAAATGCACCCGTTAAAAATTTCGAAAACTTAAATACAAAATGCCGTTTCTTTAATCTCTTAAAACCATTAATTAATGTAACTAACGGAAAACGGTGGATGTTCTCCAAAATCGTAATTTCCAACCTGATCCATCCACGAGAGAAGACCATTTTTTTTTTCCACTCCGTCCTTCCCTTCTCTCCGATTTGACTCTATCCGAGCTAGAGCCATGGGGAGGGGGTCGATGGATCTGGCTGCTGCAGCAGCGGCGTTGCTGATTTTGTGCTTCGGGATAGCTGGAGTAGCGTCGGACGCTTCCGATCACCGCTACAAGAAAGGGGACCCCGTCCCTCTCTACGCCAACAAGGTCGGTCCTTTCCATAACCCTAGGTGAGGTCCTCTTAATCTTCGTCAGAGTAACCTCTGTTCTGATAGATCTATTGATTTTTTTTTTTTTAACACTTCCTTCTTCCATCTGTTTCCGGGAGGTCGAAGTCGCCGAGAATGATCTGCTGATTTCTTCTTTGGCACGAAAAATATGTTAACTTGTAAAGTGAAAGATGTGCCTCCGGATTTGTTGTTAAACATATTGATCTTTTTTTAGGCAGATCCACAAAATGATTGTTCTTTTTCTAGGTACTGTTAGAGCTTTATTTGTGTAATACTTGTACTGCTGCTTTTGCCCCTTAGAATTTGTCGGATTATTTGATGGTCTCTGACTCTTCAGTTCGAGTGGATGGCGTTGTGTCCGTTGAGTTTCAGCTAATCTTGATTATAAACATGTAAATAAAAATATTTGAAGTCATGCATGCCTTTATGACATCGCTTTAGTTGAAGATGAACTTCTCAATTTGTTAAAAGTCCATCTTCTGTACTGACAGCTTGTTGCTTATACACGTATTTGTTTACAGTGAAACATATCGTTACTTTGATCTACCCTTTTGCACTCCAGGTTGGTTCTGATCTATTTTCTCTGGCTATATGTTCAATAATATTCTTGGGATGTTCCCTAATTTTTTTGGATTAACACTGACAACAGAGCATTTAAAAGAGAAAAGGGAAGCCCTTGGTGAAATTTTGAATGGAGATCGCCTTGTTGATGCCCCCTACAAACTTGATTTTCGAGAAGATTTTAAATTCAAGGAGCTTTGCAAGAAGAAACTCAAACCGGAAGATGTTGCTAGGTTTAGGGATGCTGTCGCCAAGGATTACTATTTCCAGATGTACTATGATGACCTTCCTATCTGGGGATTTGTTGGGAAAGTTGACAAGGAAGGAAAAGATCTGAGTGATTACAAATACTATCTTTTCCGACAAATGCAATTTGATATACTCTACAATGAGGATCGTGTGATTGAGATTAGTGTTCATACTGATCCTAATGCACTGGTGGATATTACTGAGGACAGGGATATTGAGGTAGATTTTACCTACTCTGCTAAATGGCAGAAGACAAAAACAACATTCAAGAAGAGGATGGAGAAGTACTCACAAACCTCTTCCCAGCCTCACCATCTGGAGATTCACTGGTTCTCCATCATAAATTCATGTGTTACTGTTCTTCTATTGACTGGGTTCCTAGCAACAATTCTCATGCGTGTGCTGAAGAATGATTTTGTGAAGTGCGTATCAAGTTCCAACGTCTAATTATCATGATTATTTTTCTATAAGTTTAATCAATGGTGAATCTATGACAAAGCAGAATCTTGACATGGCTAATCTAATTCTAGTAAAAGCACTGTACTTGTTCAAGATAAACAATGGAATTTACCCTTGTGTCCTATAAATTTTGTTTATTATATTCTTTATTATGAAGGGGAGCCTTGGCGTAACGGTAAAGTTGTTGCCATGTGACCAAAAAGGTCACGGGTTTGAATCCTAGAAACAACCTCTTGTAAAAAGCAGGGTAAGGTTGCGTACAATGGATCGTTTCCCGGGACCCCGTATGGTGGGAGCTTCGTGCACTAGGCTGCCCTTTATATTCTTTATTATATCTTCTGATTAGCGTCCCAATATCTATCTACCAATATATGGGACATTTGGCTTCTGTTTGCTTTTCTCCCCATTTCATTCTTGCCAAATTATCTGCAAACCTGATGTCTATACATCTTCATTGTGTTTCTCAGGTATGCTCATGATGAGGAATCTACTGAGGAGCTAGAAGAGACCGGGTGGAAGTACATCCATGGTGACGTCTTTCGGTTTCCAAAAAACAAGTCACTTTTTGCTGCATGTCTTGGTTCTGGCACTCAGTTGTTTGCTCTGTAAGTACATCCAGTAAAGCTATTAGGTACCACTATAACTGATCTATATAAATCACTTGTTGCATTTAGTTAGGGTGTTCTAAATATCTTAGCAGATGTTGTATTTTAAGCACTGCATAAGGTGGCAATTTCTATCTGATAATGTTTACTTAGAAGTTAGAATTGATTTTCTTTTCCTTTCTTGATATGTATTGCAGCACCGTGTTCATTTTTATTCTTGCACTAGTTGGGGTTTTCTATCCTTACAACCGTGGGTCTCTGTTCACTGCTCTGGTGGTCATATATGCACTTACCTCTGGCATTGCTGGATATACTGCTACCTCTTTCTACTGTCAGCTTGAAGGGACAAACTGGGTACATTCTTTATTTTTTACATAATCTTTTTAATTGTTTTCCCTTTGTTCTCCTCGTGTTTTGTAGTACCCTTGGTTGCATAAATGCATGCATAAAATCAAACATTCCATATCTTTAAGGAAGAATTCATGTCTGATTATCAGCAAATTGGTTTGTGGTTAGATGTGATTTTTTTCCCTTTTCTTTGCGACAGGTAAGGAATTTGCTGTTGACAGGATGCCTTTTCTGTGGACCTTTGTTCATGACATTCTGCTTTCTGAATACTGTTGCTATTGTGTATAGCGCTACTGCAGCATTACCATTTGGAACCATTGTTGTCATTGCTCTCATATGGGTATTGGTAACTGCTCCATTGCTTGTTTTGGGTGGAATTGCTGGTAAAAATAGCAAATCAGAGTTTCAGGCCCCTTGCCAGACAAAGAAATATCCAAGAGAAATTCCCCCATTGCCTTGGTACCGAGGAACAATCCCACAGATGGCAATGGCTGGTTTTCTTCCTTTTAGTGCAATTTACATTGAACTTTACTACATATTTGCTAGTGTGTGGGGCCACAGGATATACACAATCTACAGTATTCTGTTCATAGTATTCATCATCCTTCTTATTGTGACAGCTTTCATTACAATTGCACTAACCTACTTTCAACTTGCTGCTGAAGACCATGAATGGTGGTGGAGGTAAGCCACTGTCTATTGTTCCTCAGCTCTATGAGCTATCATTTCTACATAGTGGTGTTTCTATATCAAAGTTTAGTGCATTTGCAATTTGATCTCGTCAACATCAAATACCTCCTGCTTATAATGGATCCTTTATTTTATCACATATCTATTTACGTTCTTGAAAATATTTTTTTTGTATATGTTTAACCTTGTGGCAGTGATGCTTCAACTAAGATAATAAATATCCTGCAGATACTTGTGCTGCCATGTATCTTTCTCAGATTTGAGGTGTATGCTAATATAACAGCAGATCCTTAGTTTCAGTAAACTTGTCAATGTACAGAATAACCATTATCTGTTCTTCGGATCAGGCCATTTAAATCCAAGTCTGTAAACATGAATGATGCACTTGATCAAGTTTCATAGAGGCTAATTTGATTTTCTTATATATATATATTTTAGCAGTACATAAATACTAATAGGAATTTACTTGCCCAGAAACAGTTCAGCACTTGATTCTATTTCCATCATCCATTCTCCATAGAATGGAACTAATTATCTGCCTATCCAAATGCAGGTCTTTCTTATGTGGGGGATCCACTGGTCTATTTGTATACGCCTACTGTTTGTACTACTACTATGCCCGCTCGGACATGTCTGGATTCCTGCAGACCTCCTTCTTCTTCGGGTATATGGCTTGCATCTGCTATGGCTTCTTCTTGTTGCTTGGTATGGTTGGCTTCCATGCAGCTTTGCTGTTTGTACGCCACATCTACAGATCCATAAAATGCGAGTAGCATATCAGTACCCACGATTGGTTGGATGAAAGCCATTGCAAAGGTAGCCTGCTGCTTTGGGACCAGGAGTAATGCCATTCCAGAAAGTCTAGTTACAGTTTATTAAAGATAGGTGACGAGTTTCTCGTAGCTGCCCATTCTTTCTCACTTGTACTGTGAAACAGTTTGGCAACACTTGATCTACGTGTAAGACGCATCTTTCTGATAACTTGATGCAACATCTTTAATTCATATGAGAAAGCATTTGCTATGCGATAGTTCATCTTCACAACCTCGTTCTCTGTTGAAATCTACCAGCCCAAGTGATCTGGTGAGAATGCAATCATCTTAGGCCTGAATGCTGTTTATTTTGTATAAGCCCTCTGCCCTCTGTAATGCAGAATGTCAAAGAAACCTCAACTTTCCACAATCACAAGGGCTTCAATTTCTGAAAACATCATCAACAAGAATTAAAATTGCTTTCCTTTCATTGCTTGCTTTCCTTTCATTTAAGTTGGAAAGCATATTAGTTTAATCAAAATACAAGACATTTGCATATTTGATTGAATAATTGCTCAGTTGGCTGTGAATTTTAATGGGATAGCTGTGTTTGATTGCAAATGGACTTGAAATATAAATTCCAATAGAGTTGCTATTCTCTTTCAGTCCTTAATCGTTCACTCCTTTTGTCAAATTCATGAATATTTATTTTAACATGTTGCAATTGTTTATTTCGTTAGCTAAACTGAAGAATACATGTTGCATACACTTGAATTAGTATTCTTTGAATTAATGAGAATTCCAAAATTAATATTGAAAAATTATTTCATATTCAAAATTAATTTTCAAAATTGTTTTTTGATTTTGAAGAAATTAAAATAAATAAATAAATAATATAAATCTAATTCTAATTCTAATCCGTCGAAATGGCCATGAACTAAAACAAACTCATTCTGAATTAAAGTTTCTAATTAGATTTGAGTTTATGGTATTGAATCTGACATGCATAATAGATTTAAATCACCTATTGGATCAAATCTACACCCGTTATCTCGAAACCTAATGGCCTACTTTTAGGTTATTATCTAATAATGAGTCAATTATTGATAATACTGTCAAACTCTTTCAACAAGAGAAGTCTGCCGTTGAAGAATGGTGCTCATGTGTTGTATCAACAAACACAAGTACTTGTAGCAAAAATAAAAGAACAAATTAACAATGCAAGCAGTGCTAATACAATCCTTTGCGTTGGTATAGTAGAATACTCGATTCTTACTCCACGACCTATGTTCATTGATGAGCCACTATCAAAATTTATCTATATTTTCTCCTTGAAATCTTTTCATGAAAAATTTCAGTAGCTTTCCACTGTTCCATTTGGCCATATATATAGCCTTCTGTTTGCATCTTTGCTTCGGTTTGAATTCTACTTTCTGGTGGACAATTAATTAGTCAGTCTACTGTGTCGCAATGAATACTTCAATCAACTCAATCTGTCATCAGTCGACTGAAGTTCTGTAGCTTCTATACCATTTGATGGTTGCAGCTTCAACTCAATCTGTCACAATGAATGATTCAGAGAAACTCATGTGTCTCTGAAGTATGAGGTCTGTATACTTGAGAAGGAGCTTGAGATTCGAAATGAGGAATCGACTGATGATGCTCATAGGCAACACCTAGAGAGAGTATCAAGAAAATTGCACAGCTTGAAGCTGCCAACATTTGCCGGATCATTTCATAAGCTTGGAGGAAACAGTTCACAAGCTTGGGGAACTAGTTGAAGGGATCATTCAGAAAAGCAATGAGAGTAAAACTGGTCAAGGCATATCATCTGGAGATGATGATGGTTCTTCTTTACATGATAAATCTGCATCAGAAAATGGATATGTGGCTCCAACATTTATATGGGAAATCTCCAATCTCACTTCTGTTTTACAGAATTTTATAGCAGCATGCAATGATCTTTTGACTGGTAAGATTGACCTTCAAAGAAAGATTTGGAGGACATTCCAAAAACATCTAGTACTCAGAGTGAAGCATTGAAAGCTCAGCTGCGTGAATCAGAAGCAAAAGTTTCAAATTTGCAGAAAGAAAATGAAATACTTGAGAAACCAGGGTGTGAATTGAAGAACAGATGGCAAATAACAAATCCATTAATAAAGACCTTGCGACTAAGTTAGCATTCACAAAGGCTGAATTGACTGAAGCTCTTCAAAAGTTTGCATCCCTTGAAGTCCAACTTGCTCAGAGAAACAACTGCTGTGAAGAACTGGAGGCAACTTGCCTTGAACTACTCCAAAGGTACAATGACTGTTTGTTTGTGCGTCTTTTAGCTGTAATTCTATAAGTTCCTCTGAGATCTCTAGTTATGTGTGGCACAGCTTCATCTGAAGAAACTCCAAAGTACATAATGCACCCAGAAGACGAGCGCATCCAGATGGTAAGCATTGTTCATTGAATCTGGATGGAAAAATTGACAACTTAATTTTACTTGATTAAAAATTTTTCTGATAGCAAAGTTGTAAAATTTCTATTCCACCTTGCAAATTTGATGGAGTATCAGACATCTTAGGTTAATTTTCTGGTTTATAACTTTAAGGTCCAGATGATCAAGAGTACAAAAAACCATAACTTGATCTGAAGTCTAATCTTAGCAGGAATGTGATATAATTGCAGCAAAAGAAAAGCTTGCCTAAATCTAGGGAAGCAGTTGAAAGCATTGGCATCAACGGTCAACAGATGATGGACCTTTATTCGACAAGGTGATATCTAGAGATGGCAATGAGTCCGAATTGGGACGGATTTGGTCAAACCGAGAACCCGCCCTGCCTCCCTTTGGACCTGCCCCACCCCGCCCCATGAACCCGACAAGGCAGGTTCGGGTTAAATCCGCTAGACCAGTCATATTTAAAATATATTTATTTCAATATTAAAATATTAATTATTAAATATAAGAAAAAAAATGTATAATAAAAATATAATTATACAGGACCACCCCGAATCCACTTTAGACCCGTTTAGACAGATCTAAACTCGTCTCACCTAGGTGAGTTTATTACGGGGCCGAGTTTGAACCCACCTCATTGCATATCTACTATCATGCAGTCCAACCATCATTGCCTGCAATTAGGGGTGTCAAAATAATCCAACTTGACGACAAATTAATCCAAAAAAAAATCAGAATCGGATTGGAAGTTTTCAAATTTGAATTGGGTTCAAGTTAGAGGTTTTCAAATTCGAATCAGGTTCAGGTTAAAGAGTTTTCAGATTAAAATTTTTTTGATCAAATTTAGATTCGGATTAATCTAAATTTAAGTTTTAGTAAATTTGTTAAAGTTAAATCAAATTTATTTTAAAAATTAAAATACTTTTATATATATCAATATCAATATTATTATTATGACAATGATGAAATATTAAGATAAAAATAAAGAATTATAAAAAAAACCAAAAAAATCATTTTTAATGAGGTCATTCGAGTCAGATTCAAATTTGTCGGATTCAAATTCAGATTTATGGGTTTTAGATTAAAAAAAAAAAAATTCAACCCGATCCGAATCTAATCCATCTGAATTGACACTCCTCTCTATATGGTTGCTCGCCCATATGAGAGAAGAGGATTGCTTGGAGCCCACAGACTAAAGTTCTCTAAAGAAGGAAAATCCATAGACTGAGATACCACATACACTGATCCCAGCTTCCGAAAACACAAACCTCAGCCATCAAATCTCATTGAGAAGTATAGTTCAGATGTCACCGGAGAATAATGCCTCCCATAAGAACCCAGGCAAGGCCAATGAAGGAATGCTCATGAACTGAGTGTCCTTATGTGAAGAACAAATTGAGACACAAGAAAGGCATTGAAATCGACTGAATGGGACTGAACGGATAGTCTTCATGTAACCTGCCAGCATAATATCAATTCATATTGACGAAAGAAAGGCATTTACCTAAACAGTACCAAGATTATAGACAATGCTAACACGCATAATAGATAATTTTAGTAGTGAGCTTGCTTAGTGATAAAGGTTCTTCTGTCTATTAAGATTATCCTCATCCTCAAAAATAATGACGAAGAAAATAGCTCCCTATTTATTATGGTAAGATTGCCTGGGATAATCTCTACTGCTTAATTTTGCCTGATATTATTACTGATTATGAATCTACCCTGAATCTGAGTTTAAGTCTCGCCCTACTGGCCATTCCTTCCAATCCTTGTCGACATGCTTTTGGGCCCAAACTACTGCTGCACGCGCAGCTTGAGGAGCACCCGGAAGTCCTTTCTCTCTGAGTGTATCAGCCATGTCGATGAATGGAATAACCAGGAGTGTCCCCGGCCCACCATATTCTGTATGTAGAAACTTGCTAAAGATCTGCATCAAAACTACCATTACATAAGAATCACTTGGATGAGAATAGGATGTGGGATTTAACAAATAGATATACCCTTGCCATAGGTCAGATGAAGAACAAAATGCCAATAAGAATGAAATGCCATTCACAGGCCAGGTGTCTAAACTTGAAGCATTTCAAACTAACAAATACTTCAAAAAGAAACTAACTGATAGAGATTGTCACCTCAAGCAATCTGAGTCACAGCTAGTTAGAGATGCACTAAGCAGCAGCAACAACAAGATACACACCAAAATAACATTCTTAAGCATAATAATACGCACATGAATTGTGCAATGATTATTGTCCTAGGAAAGAAACAGGAAAAAAAACAGCATGTTGTTGCCGCCAGATAGGATAGTGATTATCCTACGGGTTGACGAGAGACGGAATTGAGGAGAGGACATGAAGAGAAACCACCAACTATAAAGAAAAATCCGCCGTTCTCTATGTTTTACTAAAAAAAATGAATCTTTATTAAGAATAGAGGATTGCCCCTCAAACATATATATATATATATATATATATATATAACTGTGTGTGTGTGTGAAAATATGCTAATTCTCTTGCATCAGTCACCCTAGGTTTAAAGAACTTGTCCTCGAGTTTAGAGTAGCTAGTGTCAGATGGTAACCCAAGAGGAAGATCATCTAGTACTAAACCAGTAAAATTTACTAGCAGTTGTTGCTTCCTGAGGTACTCTGGATCAAGGTAACCAAAGTTTTCCTTCACTATTATGCTAACATGAGTATCATCCATTACCGGGCCAGTTTTTGAAAGTTCAAAATTTACAACTTTGGTGATCCAATTTGCATCTAACAATAGTCTCGGCCTCAGGTTTGGCTGCTTCGGCAGAGCCATCTTCTGCTTGGGATTGAAGGTGTTGTGTGCCTTGAAACTTTCTTCCAGCATCTCATCATCACCACCAGCATTGACGGCATGAATAACAGAAACCTCATCTTGCGAATCGGAAGCGATTACTTTTACCTCATGGTCACAAACTCACAATCAGGAATTGAAGGAACCTGATTCTAGATGATGGAATTTACTGCTACACCAGGAATCTCATCGTCAGGGTCAATCTCTTCAGACTTGCCCTTTTCATCTGTAGCACATTTGATTTCATCATCCTCTTCTTCCTTGATATGTTCAGCTACATCATCTTTGGTTATCACTAGGTTCTCTAAAGAAATTATGATCCCTTGGACAGGTGACACTTTGAATTCACAATCGGTCTCAGGCACTAGTTCTCTAATGTACTTCAGTTTCTTGGATCACCTCATCTTCCTTAGCATCATCTGCTCCACTCTCCACAATTCGATCTTCATCAATGCAGACTTCATCTTCATTTCCATCAAAGTTATCTTTGATTTTAACACCTTCATGATGTTGGACTACACTTCCTAACTCATCATCAAATTCCACCGCTTTTGGAGGCCATTTCAGCAGCTTCATCAACTTCTTTTGTAGCCATTTCCATCACTTCTTTTTTGATAATAGCAGTTCAGCATCTAGTGTTTTCCATTCTCTTCAAGATTATTGATCAGAATATTAGGACCAACTGCCATCAAATTGCAATCTTTTTCAGAGTGATTAATAACTTCTTTGCCCAGTTGCTTTTGGTCTGAGCCTATAGATACGGCAGCAATTTTTTTAACTTCTGGAGTTATTGCTGCTTCTTCCAGAGAACGTTGTGGAACAACAGTGTCAACGGCCACCTAATCACAATCCTTTTCACTATTTTTGGCTTCCTCTACCAGAGCATTTATGATCTCCATGCCTTGTTCCGGTTCCACTTCTAGGAACAAAGATCCGATCTTGACAGCAGATTCCTCCGTCTTAGTCCTAATCCTTGCACTCCTCATGGTGGGCATGGCACCATCTTCTGTCCCTGCCCTAGTAGGCTGCCTCGTAATCTTACCATGACAAGCTGTAACCCTTGCTGAAACGACCATGTCTCCGTCCTCTTGCTCCACGGCTACTGGGGTTATGACCACCTTCCTAGTCGCCATCCGCCGGCCAGTTAGGGCGGCTGTTGTTTTCATTGCACTCATGGGCTCTTCTTCCTTGGCCTCAACGTCTTTTTTTGGCCTCCTCGTTGGTGGTTTCATGAAGCTGCACTTAGTAACGATTAACAGTGTGGCCTCACTGAGGGTTTCTTTCTTCTCCTCTATTTCATCTTCTTCTTCTCCTTCAATGCCCAATCGCCAGATCTATGAGGACTTCATAGTCACACGATGAGCCATAGGAAGGGGGCTCGCGGGTTGCTCCCTGGGCTCTATTGAATCAAGAGCCATCGATTCTGCATGCGGTCGTCGGCATGAGGCATCCTTGCGCGAAGAGGGCACACGGGGAGTCAAATCCTGAAGCGCTTCTTGGGCGTTCTCCAACGATCAGCTGCATAGAGCGTTTGGAGGGCTTCATCCATGCAACGTTGGTGATGTTGGCGGGGACACGATTCTGCTTGCATAGTGCTTGAAGTTGTCGCCTGGGGATGCTATGGAAATCCATGGCTTCCTCCTCTCCTCCTCTGTTGCAATCGTTGTGTTCTCAATTAGGGTTTTGACCGGCCTGGCCTTGGAGAAGGGAGTATCAGTGAAGGGAAGGGTATATATAGGCCTAAGGAGAGGAGAGTGATGAATCTGAAATCTCGATCGTTGTTGCCTCGTCAACTGCTTCTTCCAAATCATCTTTGAATCCGTGTGTCAAAGCTATCGTCCTCCATGGCAAAACCTAATCATCCTTGGAACGAATTTTGAGTGTAATCAAAGGGAAGAAAGTGGCCTTTCATCTTCTTTCACATCTTTTCCCAATCTTGATCTTGGTCTTGCCTTGTTGGTCCCGTAAACGTCGCAAGTGCTCCCACCATGCCGATGCTAGACCTCTAAGCTTGAAGACAACCAGCTTGACCTTCATTCGATCTGGAACTTGTATATAGTTAAAGATCCACTCCACTCTATTGATTCAATCAACAAAATTCTTTGTGACGTGCCAGAAAATTCAGATAGACCAACTGGAAGGCTGAGGTCTCCATGTCGATCCTATAGGATCGACCAGGTGCCTCACGATCTTTGAGAATTCACACCATTTTTACTAGGATAAATCTACAACTTGCCTCGGCACCATCTGTTACGGTGCTCGGCTTCCTCCATTGGAACTTGCATACCACGACCACGACGATCTTCCATTGAATCTGATCCACTCTGATACTAACTAACACCGTATAGGATAGCGATTATTCTGCGAGCTAATGAGAAAACGGAATTGAGAAGGCAAGAAGAGAAACCACCAAAACAAAGAGAAACCCGATGTTCTCTATGTTTTACTAAAAAAAAGAAGCTTTATTAAGAATAAAGGATTTTCCCTCAAACAAATATACATGTATTTATATAGACTCTAGAACCTAAGCCCCAAATAAATGAAAGAAATCCTAATATATAAACTACAAGTCCTATCTTCTAAAGAAAAAAAAATTATTAACAAACTCACAATCCTACAAAATGCCAAACGGATTCAAAATATAAAAAAAATACCAAAAAATACCTAAAATACCAAAAATTCCTTAAACACCAAAAAGATGAAAATTAAGGGCAGCCCGGTGCACGAAGGTCCCATTATGCGGGGTCCCGGGGAAGGATCCATTGTACGCAGTCTTACCCTGCTTTTTACAACAGACTGTTCCAGGAAAAAGATGAAAATTACCAAAAATAATAATAAAAATCTACAGATCATCTTGCATCAGTTGTTTACTTAGAGAACATATTGATATAACTCCTAAGGGCTGCAATTTACTTAGTACACAAAGTTGGGACATGCATTCTTAACCACACTCCTAGAATTGTTTATAGGACTGTTTTACAGTCTAATACAAAAGCAATTCAATATACCCCCGATAGTCATGATCAGGCTAAAAGTTGAAATTACAGTCATTTACATCATAAATTCATGTTTTACATCAGCAAAACCATTTAATCTGTAAAAGAGTGAAGCTTAATCAAAATAGCAAATATTCTTGTTCGACAAGAATCCACAAACACCTATGATGTCACACCCCACTTAGATGAGAGAATGACCTATTGACTAGTTAGAACCAACGACTAGCCCAATACTAAACTAGGGTGTCACAATCTCCCTGCATAAGGCTTGATGTCCTAGTCAAGGCTCAAACTCCAACACATAAGCCAGGATGCCTAATCACCTACATGTAATTGTAACGACCATATTTAGAATTAGGTTTACTCTAATTGTAACGACCAACATAGCAACCTATGTCAAGCCTAACCACCAACCTAAAATATTTAAACCAAGTCAGCAGTAGCTAAATCATCTAAGCTCGTAAAACTTCTCTATTAGCAAGAATTCACCATGTGGGATTAATCTTGGGTATTACATATGACATTATAGTACTCCTTGAGTTTGATCACGCCAAAAGTTATTGGTAGTCAACTAACATAAGGAACTCCATTCTTTAAAACTTAAAGCATAAAAGTCAACTCAGTTTAGCATCGGTTCCACATTCTTTCTAGTCCAAGATGAATACCTATAAGATGAAGGATGACTTGACAAAAGAATCATTCTTTCACCGACTGAATCAAAGTAACGCCCTTAAGAATCCTACGTAGAACCAATGAAGAAAAGCCTTCAAGTAAACAAAGTGACGATACTTTTTCTTCCTTTTTTTTTTCACAAGGACAAGAAGTTCCAATTTACTAAATCCCAAGCATACCTCGGTACAGACATCGACCACTTCACCGACTGAATCACCGAAGTACTCTTTCTTTTTGGTCAGCCTCTCAAGCATATGCGTGCGGAACCTGGTTGTCTCCTGAACCAGAAAATCCAAAAGAAAAAAGAAAGATGCAAAAAATCACCAGCAAGTCCAAGATCCCAAATGGAGTAATTAAAGCCAAAGAAGCAGGGTGGGATATGTGCGCGCACGGCGAGGGCAAACTCCGGAATCGGATCAGGAAACTGGTACTCCGCAGCTCTGCACAGAAGACGGTCGGGGCGACGAGAGAAACGCGAAGAGCGGCGGAACGACGAAGGCGGAGGAGCGGAAGAGAGGCGAGAACGGGCAGGAAGAAGGGAAGGGGGTGAGAATGGGCGGTAGAAGAGGGAGGGAAACGGGGGAGGAAGAGAAGAGGGGCGGGATCTGGAGAGAGGAGGGAGGAGGGGGGAGGGCAGCAGAGCTGAAGCCCTAACAGTCGCCATGGGCATCATGAACCAAAATTTTTAGGTTTAAAGAGAAAGCTCGAAGTTTCTTACTGATTGTCGATGCGACTGCGGAAGTAGCCGGAAAAGCGACCGGATATGTTACGAGAGAAGGCCTCACGATTCATTCCTCAACTGTTATTTAACAGAGATTTTTTCTACTGTCAAAGTACTTTCGGTCGATGGAAAATCATCCAAATTCGATGCTATTTGATTCATTAATTTTTTACTATGCTATATGTCCCTCTAGTGCTACAGGCTAATGAAAGGAATCAAATTATCATTCAAACATCTATATAGTTCGATCTCAATTGTGATTGCTGGACTTATAGATTATTCATCACAAATGCTTCTTGATTTATCCTGACAATCGATGATAAACTTCGATGAAGTCGTACTGGTCACCCAATGGCAATATTACCTTGTTCAATATTTTTTTTATTATGTTCTATGTCCTAGCACGATGATCCTTTACATGAAAGAGGTCAGATATCCAGTAAAATATTTTCACGTTCATTAAAAATTGATCCCAACACTTATTACATCAAATACTTATATAAATACCAACTATACTAATCTATGGGGGCATTGTCTGTCATATTTATATTTCTACTAAATCTAATTTCTAAAACTAATTGAAAAAAAAATCATAAGAACATTTTTTTAATCATTTTATACCATCTCAATATATTTTTATTTTTATCCCATACAATTCAATTTTAAACAACACTAATAATACTATAATTATGAACAAATATTACCTATGAACTTCTACAATAATTTATTTTTGATAATATTATATTATAGTAATTATAGTATCATAATTATTATATAGTTATTTCTAATCCTCACAGGATGTTTAATTGGTAACAGACTTACTACACTAGAATAAAGGATCAATTTTTTATGTGTGCATATCCTTTGATGAAAATTCCTCTTACCCTCTAGTCAATTTGACAGTTGATTATATTATAAATTTATTCCATGATTTAACTCTCTTGGTATAATATAGAAATGGGATAGGAAGAACATTGGGATTTGTAATATAAACAATTTAATAATCTTTTTATAAATATTGACGGTAGCTATTACAACTATATAATTCGTAACTATCATAATCATACAACTATATAATAACTAGATGACCATAATTGCTATAACCGTCTACAATGTTTTTTTTTTAAATAAAAATATATTAAAACGAAATAGAATATTATTTTAATAATAAAGAAGAAAAAGAGGTCTTTTTGACTCTTACAATGAAAAAAATACCTTCTTTATTATTTTGCCAAGACTAATTAAAGAATCTATTTGTCGTTTTAGATTGTTTATACCAGCCAATTATTATATCCAAGTCACTCAAATGATAAAACTCCGAAGAATTCTGGTGCATGATACAAACAGCTATATATGCTTCCTTCGGACATCGACTGCAACTTGAGAAGGCTGGGAAACGATCCCAAAAAGGCTGGGAAACGATCCCAAAACAAGAATATGAATGAAAAAGAAGATAAACGATCAGAAAGACAGATCGAGTAGCACGGAGATAGAAAGAGGTCGACTGAATAGTAAGACCGATTAAGCAGGATAGATCTGTGATTGACATAATTTTCTTAAAACAGATTCGTTCTACCTCCGATAATGTTTTGAGGTTTACTCAGATATAATGGTTGACCATGACTCCACCAAGCACTAGTGGTCAAATCGAACTAAATGACACCCGAATGCCAACCGTTTCACTTATTATCGCTCAACCATTTTGTTATTCCATTTGAGCAAATTTTATCCCGATTGAATGGTTCAGTGCAATCCGGACCTTAAATTTGTACCCTCTGCGCACCCACGCGTAAGAGAGAACCTCTCTCAATGCTTTTGTTCATATCCTTAATGTATATGAATCAATATAAACCAACCAACATACCATTAAACTCTCAATGTAAAATTAAAATCTCATTCATAATAAAACCTCTACCCTTTATTTTTCACCTCTTATCTATTCACACCTATTCAACAAATAATACTCTTTTCGGATCAAAATAAAACTCTGCATGTAAAAAGTAAATTAATTAGCAAACAGGCAAGAATGAATCATATATTGAAGATTTAGAAGCATTTCCGGTGCACGATCGTTGGCCCGGACTCATCGTACTCTGGCTTGGCGATCCACGTCTGCAATCATGATAAAAAATCTCCATTGTTCAATCCTTAATGAACTATATATGTGATCAGAAATCGGTGTGTGATCGATCACCTGTTGGAAGGTGCTGGGCGATGCCAAAATGGATCCTCCAATCCAAAAGCGGTACTTCCTCTCTGGCGCGCCACTACCTTATCTTCATGCTGCTAGGAGCCAGGGTGATGATCACCTTGCTCATCCTGTCAGCGATGCCGTCGAGCATGGTGGTTCTCCTGCGCAGAACGACGTTCCCAACTTCCCATAGAGATCCCTCCTTGATCACCTTGCTCATCCTGTCAGCGATGCCGTTGAGCATGGTGATTCCTCCGCTCAGACCGACACTCCCATAGAGATCCTTCCTGATGTTGACGTCGCACTTCATTGTGCAAAAGGCGGGTCCCGCCGCCCAGCGGCCCCCTAGGCCTGGTCTCACAAGGATCCTAGGAGGAGGTAAATCAGCGGTGAATGCTGGCCCGGGTAAAGCGTGGTGTCTCCGGAATTTAACATAGCCGGTCCAGATTATTCATCCAGTGCGCGTCCGTGGACCTTCGACCCTACAACTCATTGTGCAAGGATGATCGAGTTGTAGGTGGTTTCGTGGATGCTCGTGGCCTCCATCCCAATCAAGGACGGCTGAAAAAGCAACTCCAGGCATCGGAACCTCTGTAGATGGTGATTAATATGGAGGATGTGAGTGGCCCCAAAGATAACGTGAGATTAATAGTCAAGACGATATGACAATCAAATTATGATGTGGTGATAGTTAAAGTCAAGGTGTACTTAACCGAACGAACCACTTTCAACAGGGCTCGGCTCACTTCTCACGAGCATGACTTCTAGTATAAATCCGATCGGTCCCAGAGTCGATCGGATTTCCGGGGCTAAGCTCCCAATTCTCATAAACATGACTCCCAATGTAAACTCAATCGACCCTCTGGAGCTTAACTTCCTATTTCTCATTGGTATGATTCTCAACATAAACTCAATCAGCCCCAGAGTCAGTCGAATCTCCAGGGCTCAGTTCTCCACTTCTCATAAGCATGACTCCTAACATAAATTCAATCGACCTCATAGCCAGTCGGATCTTCGGAGTTCAGCTCCCCACTTCTCATGAACATGACTCCCAGCATAAACCCGATCACCCCTAGAGTCGGTCGAACCTCCGAGGTTCAGCTCTCCACTTCTCAGGAGCATGACTCTAGTATAAACTCGATCAACCCCAGAGCCGATCGAATCACCGACGCTCAAATCCCCACTTCTCATGAGCACAACTCCCGACATAAACCCAATCAACCCCAAAGCCAGTCGAATCTCCGGGGCTCAACTCCCTAAATCTCATGAGCATGACTCACAACGTAAATAGGATCAACCCCAAAGCCGATCGAATCTCCAAAACTTGGCTCCCCACTTCTCATGGGCATGACTCCCAGCGTAAACTCGATCGATCTGAGATCTGAGGCTCAACTCCCACTTCTTATGGGCATGACTCTCAGCGTAAACCTGATCAGCCCTAAAGCAAGTCGGATTTCTGAGGCTCAGCTCCCCACTTCTCATGGGCATGACTGCCAACATAAACTCGATCGACCCTAGAGCTGGTCGGACCTTCAAAGCTCAGCTCCCCACTTCTATGAGCATGACTCTCAGTATAAACCTGATCGACCCCAGAGCCTGTTTGATCTCCAGAGCTCAACTCCCTACTTCTCATAGGCATGGTTCCCAGCGTAAATCCGATCGACCCTAGAGTTGGTCGAATCTCATGGGCTCAGATCTCCACTTCTCATAAGCATGAATCTTACCATAAACCTGATCGGTCCCAGAGCCAGTCGGATGTTCGGGGCTCAACTCTCTACTTTTTATGGGCATGACTCCTAGCATAAACCCGATCGATCCTAAAGTTGGTTGGACCTCTGGGGCTCAACTCCCCACTTCTCATGGGCATGTCTTCCAACATACACTTGGTCAGCTCCAAGTCGATCAGACTCCCTCTAAGAGATAACATTGTCAGAGAATCACAACCATCTGTCAGAGAATAATAGCTACTCACTGGAGAATATTTCACTACTCTAACATATATATACAACGAAACCTTCCTCTGCCTAGGGGAAGGCAACAACTACTCATATATTTTGACATCAGACATTCTCGGATGCCTCATTATTGTAGAGGATATAAGAGGTGGTAAAAAAAGGGGGTCTCTTCATTGGTCATATATGCGTACGCGCATGCACATGCATCCACACTATTGTTCTACTATTTATCATCTTCTCAATTTTTCACCTGACTTGAGCATCGGAGTGCCTGCGCCATGGACCCCCCTCCCTGGTTCTTACTTTAACATTCCTATTTGCTCTCTTTGTGGTGTGTGTAGATCCATAACTTCCAACTTCAGGTCCTTAATTCCTCCGTCAACATTCCTGTCTTCTTATGGGCTACTCGTCTACTCAGCTTCCTTCGTCAACATTCCTCTAGTTAATCGGTCGCTAAATAAATTTATCATTTTTAATTTGAATTTGATAATTCTATACCAATTGTGCGACCACTTGCATAAAGGAGAGGACGACCTGAATGTCAGCCTATATGGTAGCGACATTGAAGGTCGCGAACATGATCTAGGTCATCTTCTCATGGTTGGCCTTGGGGTTGAGGGAAGCCTTGGTGAGTAGAATGGGGTGCTCTTCTTGCGCCGCACAGAGCTTGTTGTAGAAGGTGTGGTGCCATATCTTTTCCATGTCGTCCCAGTTGATGACTATGCCATGCAGATGGGGTACTTCAAGGTCAAAATGCCATGCTTGGATTGCGCCTCGCCACCCATGTACGCATCCTTTTGGCCTATGCTGGCTAGCACACCGGTGTGCCGAGGACGACCGACGATGCTATGGAAAACGACTCTCGGAGCATTGTCTCCGGCAAAACTAGCCTAACAAATCAACAAACAAAACTATTCCATTTTAGTTTTCAGATAAAATTATTATCATTTCAAGTCACAAAAATAGTCTCTTTACTCCGTACACTACAAAAAAAAAAAAAACCAAGTTTACCAATAGGAATTTCTATCAGTATATGCATATACCGAAGGAATACTGACAAAAAAACAAGCGTCAAGAGACGATTTGTTGGAAACGGGGTTTTAAATGGATTAAGGGATTTCATTGTTAATATTTCAACGACAGGATTATAATTCCATGGTTAAAGTCACCGGAAACACTGTACCAGCAAACAGGTAACTTCCAACGGAAACACATTTTCCGTTAGAAGACAACAAACTAATTAAAGCCAGTTCACGGTTTTACAGACGGAATTAGAGTTTCCATTGGTAAACACTGACGAAAACTCAATATCCATCGGCGAGTCCCAATGGAAACTCTAATTCCGTCGGTGTTTACCGACGGAATCTGGTGTTTCCGTTGGTAATCTATCAAAATACCAATAGAAAATACCTTTTCTGTTAGTGTTTATTTTTGATAATCACCGACGAAAAATGTATTCGTCGATATTCCATCGAGAATTGAAAAAAATTCACAGGTTCAGTATGTTTGCATGCTCTTCCCTATATATAATTTCCAAATATACAAAAATCATCACAAACGATGGCGTTATACATACAATCCACACATACAAATAAATCAAATATAATCCACACACATACATCATATAACAATCATACAAACAATTACACTTATAAAATCCACACATAAAAATACATTCCATACATCTTAACAATTCATTCTTCTTCTTCATATAATCCATATAAACACAAATAAACTAACATTCATACTAATAGAAATAATTATAAATATCTGAAAGAAACAAAACTAAACAATTCTGCAGAATACATATGCAAATATCCATATCTAAATCTAAGTTTATAGAATACATACCACAATAGAAAGTACTCCAAATAATATAAGAACACAAGATAATAAAGAAAATCTCGTAGAAAGTCAAATATAAAATGATCATGTTGATGTATAAAAAAACATTTAGCATATATGTATAATGAATTTTATATGTAATAAAATGATATCTGAACAGAAGTGAGCATATGATGACATGACGAGCCAATATGTAAATAGGGTCGAACGTGACTCCTGAAACATATAGTAATAAAATATTTAGAAATAAACATATTATAATATCAAAACAGAATAAATATATAACCACGATCTATATATGATAAATAAAAAACTAAAGTGTAGTTGAACAAACCTCAGAAAAAGCTAATCATCACCATCTGATGGATCTTGAGTCTTTTGTGACTCAAAACCATGTGATGCTTTGGTAAAATTAGCCATGATCGCTCGCATCTGGGCCATGAGAGTTTTATTACTGGCATCACGTTCGGCTCTCTTCTTCTCCTCATCAGCCCTCCACTTATTCATATCGACCATACTTTGATTTATTGATTTCAATTGAGTGCTCAGTTCTTGATTTTTATGTCTTAAAGACTACATCTCTCTAAAGAGGAACTTGTTGGTTGCTATGCGGAATATCATATTGGTTCTCCTGTACAAAAATTTTGTACAAGTCCTGAACCTTTACTAACAACTTATTGTGTTCTTTAGAAATTAAATTAGGAATCGCAAACAGAACTTAACATTATTGATTCCAAATTTAACTTATCTGTTCTTAGTGGTTTAGACTTGGATCGCAAACGATGCTTAACATTATTGATCTAAATCCACCCATGTTATAAATTCAATTAAATATTAATTTCAGAAATCGGCTTCCAGGTTAAACATGGCGAGGCACTAGGCCTTCTTGGGTATGAGAGCATCCACCACTTCTTAGACAAAGCCTTTCAATGAAATCTAATATTTAATTTCCTTATATAACCCTAGGTTTAACCAAAAGGAACAATCGAATCACAAATTCGAAAAACAAAGAAAACACAAATTCGAAACAAATCCAAAACCTAGAATCACATGCCTCTTGTGTTTGGTATTTCAAAAATTATATAAAGAAAACTAGTATGATGCGGAAAATAATTACTAGTTATACCTTTCTTTGTATGCAACGACCTCTTGATCTTCTACCGTATTCTTCTTCTTATCTCGGACATCGTGTGGCTGACGATCTTCCAAGACGAGAACCACCCAAGCCCTTCTTCTTCCTTCTTCCAAGTTTCGGCCAAACAACTTCTCCAAGAAATTGTAAGTCTCGACCACCAACCAAACTCCAAGGGATGCAAGAGCAAAGCCTCCTTTCTCTTCTTCTCCAAGCAAAATCCGGCCACCACAAAAGCTCCAAGAGATGTTGAGGTTTAGACACAAGAAGAAGAAAAGAGAAAAGAATAGGGTCGGCCAAACCAAGGAAGAAAAGAGAGAGGAACCAACAGAATATATGTTATTAGGTGAGGCACCTCCACCCTCTCTTTTATAATACTTAGTCTTGGCAAATAAGGAAATTAAAATTCCCTTATGTTCCTTGTCATTGGCTAATAAGGAAAATTTAATTAAAAATTCCTTTTAACCCTTATCATGGTCGGCCACCTCATGTGCTCCAAATAAGACAAGTTTTAAATACAAAATTAAAACTTCCTTATTTGTTTCTGGAAAATTTTAAAATAAAAATTTCTCTAATAAATTTTCCCTTCATGGTTGGTTATAAAAGGAAATTTTATAAATTAAAATCTCTCTATTAAAATATGTGGATGATTTCCAAATAGGAAAATTATCTTTAAAATTAAAATCTTCCTCTCAATCTACAAATAAGGAAAGATATCAAATCTTTTCTTAATTTTTTGTAGAAACTATAATAGGAAAGATTTAATTTTAAAACTCTCTTTTAAAACATGAACATGGTTACAAAAAAGGAAAGTTTTATCAAAAATTAAAATCTTCATTTTAACTGCAAATAAGGAAAGATTTCAAACCTTTCTCTTAATCTTTTGTAGCAAGCTATAAAAGGAAAGATTTAAATTTTAAACTCTCTTTTAAAACCATGGCTTCCACATAAGAAAGATTTTAAAAAATAAAATCCTTTTATTATGATGTGGCCGACCACCTAAGCTTGGGCTCCAAGCTAGGGCCGACCACTACTTGAACCATCTAATGCTTAATGTGGCCGACCCTTGCTTGGGCTCCAAGCTAAGCTTGGCCAGCCACCATAAGATGGGTAAGAAGGTGGGTATAATACTTTATAAATAAGAGGCTACGATAGGGATCGAGAGGAGGAATTGGTTTTGGTCTCCCGATGAAATTAAGCTTCCCGTGTTCGCCCCGAACACCCAACTTAATTTCATCAATAATAATTCATACCACTAAAGAATTATTATTGAACTACCGCACCAATCCCAAATTACATTTTAGGCTCCTTCTTATCATGAGTGTGTTAGTCTCCCTGTGTTTAAGATATAGAATACCCACTAATTAAATAAGTTACTGACAACTCAATTAATATCTAGTTCCAAGAGTAGTACCACTCAACCTTATCGTCATGTCGGACTAAGTCCACCTACAGAGTTACATGACAATCCTTATGAGCTCCTCTTGGGGACATCATCAACCTAGATTACTAGGACACAATTTCCTTCTATAATCAACACCACACACTATAAATAATATCATTTCCCAACTTATCGGGTCTATTAATTTATTGAACTAAATCACACCCTTTGATAAGTCAAAGAAATAAATATTAGATATATGTTCTTGTTATTATATCAAGATTAGGAGCACACACTTTCATAATAACAAAGATCTTGTTCTTTTATTAAGTCAGTATAAAAAGAACTTACCTTAAATGGTCCTACTCAATACACTCATAGTGTACTAGTGTAATATATCAGTCAAGATAAACTAATACCAAATTACACTATGACTATTCCAATTGTTTGTTCCTTTCCATCTTAGTCGTGAGTAACTGTTTATAATTTATAAGGAATTGATAACATGATCTTCTGTGTGTGACACCACACACCATGTCATCTACAATATAAATTAATTGAACAACTACACTTAGCATTTAAATGTAAATATTTGACCAATGCGATTCTTTATTTCAAAATAAAATATTTACAAAAGGCTAGGCTTTCAGTATACACTCTAACAGAACTAGCACGACGCACTGGATTCCTCAAACAATCAAATGCAACTTTGGCCTAAGAACCAAGACTGTAGAGGATGGAGTTTTTTGTCCTTCCATCGATAACATCATAATAAATCTCATTCAGAACGTCGGTGGATAGAGACTATGACTCTCCCCCTCTATTGATGGCTGAAATGCCTGAGCCACCCTATTTGTCATTTGTTGCTGTATGAAAAAAATATAATATACAATTTAATCAGTATTACTAAATACTAATCAAGATAGAAATGAACAAATGTAATAAAGTTAATAATCTATATGTAAAGTCTGAGATCGAGAATCAACAAATGACTCATTCTTCTTCTTATAGGTCTTGAAAAAGGCCTCTATACAAGTGGGTTGTCGGGCAAGCTCACGTTCCTACATACAAAATAATTTGGGATAAAATTATGTAAGTTTGGTAATAAATATAAAATTTGTTACAAAGTATAACTATAAATTTATTCACCAGATCCATAACATGCTCAACAATGGATCTTGAACCTGATGTATGTCGAGCTATTCCGGTGCTTGAGTCACCTGACTCTTATTTCTATTTTCTTTTTCCTTTTCAACATTTGTTTGCCACCTTTCTGTAGCTTAGGTGGTCGTCCATGCACTCTATATAGCCTCAGAAACATATGCAGGCCTAGTGCCCTTCTTTCTCATATAGTACATATGGTTTTTGTAAAGTTTGACACGGTTACGTATTCCATGTAGCTTTAAATTGTTCTTCTTGCCCATCCTCTCATGCATATCTTTTCTGTAATTATAAATTAAATATTTAGTTTAAAGGATAACTATATTAAAAAATACCAAATACATTAAATTTACTTAACATAAATTCATTATAATAAAACAGTTTCATCTCCTGGTCTACATGCCTCCATGTAGTACCAGAAGTGCATACTCGTTCCTTGAATTTTCCCATGATATAGGTAGCAACTCGATGGCCATCTGGAGTGAACCTACATGAAATACTATTAAGATATGAGAAATATATTATAAATAAAGTCATATGTGAACTTGAATTATTAATAAGAAAAATTATTTACGAGTTCCCGACAACTCTAAGAACCTATAGCCACGGGGTGCTACAGCTTGCTACTCTGCCATAATGATATATGCAAAATAACATTACAACACGTCATTATAAGGTTTAAAGACATGATAATATAAATATAAAATAATATGGAAGCATAACTTACTTGATGAACAATAATGTTAATATTTAATTATCATTAACATCTGATTAATCAACATTAATAGTTTCTATATCCTCATCACTAGATGAACTTAGTTCAACTTCATCCTCATTGTTGGGCATCTCCCTATCATCTATTTCTTCGTAAGTAATATTAACATCGACAAATAATTGAGAACTAAATTGGAGTTGTAAATCAATTGAATGCCTTTCCACTTCATCATTCTAAAATGTATCATGGTTTTGAGCAGTGATTGTGTTCGACATCTCTATGGTCGAGCGAGGCTTGATTCGACAAATAGACAACCATTCACTAGATCTTCTTCTCTTCGTAGGGTGTTTAAAATAGAAAACTTGATCCGCTTGTACCTCGAAAATGAAAGGTTCAAACTTATTGAATCTTTTATTTGTATTAACCACAACTAAATTATAATTTGGATGTATTCTAGTACCTATTCTTGGGGTCAGATCATTCCATAAATATTTGAACAACACACACCTCTTTATAGATAATGCAGGATATTCAATCTCTATGATTTCGTCAAGTCTACCATAGTAATTAAACTCAGTGTTATTGTTGTCCATAGATCCTTTGGCAAAAACACTAGAATTATAGGTTAATCTTTGTGAATCTCATTGTACTGCGTGGAATTTAAGGTCATTAACATAGTAACCAGAGTACACCTTTATTTTATAGAGGGGTCGTAATGTAATATTCATTATCCTATCATCTTACACATTTTATATTCTACGGTCTTTCACCTATAAAAATAGTTATGATATAAATTAGGACACTTTTTAATAGACATGAACTAAAAAATTTCACAAATTCTCTAACTTATATATATTTAAACCATAATGCAAATTTGGTCTCTAACTTTATAGCTACCTCACTTGTACTAATTGATAGATTTTGTAGATATAGTTGTTCTTCGTACAAGATAGAAAAGAAAGTAATTATATAAAATTTGGGATATTAAACAAAATGATTAAACGGAGGATAAATATTTGATTAGAGAAGTTAACTTACTTTATGTATGGTTTGACTTCTTTACAGTTTAAGAGTATGTATATTATTGCAGCATGATATTCTTCTTCGGTTAACCATCTAGAAAGTTATGCACCCATTGACTTACCAGGAAACTTGAAAATAGAAAGCATCGATGGATCTATCGGTTGAGGAGCATCATCGAATATTTAGGACACTTGCGATGTTTTGTTTGCACACTATCAACAAAATAATGAGCAGAAAGAAGATGTTTCTTCAACCAGATAAGTATTACATATTGATCCCTCAACTCTTGCTTTATTATGAACATTATTTTTTAATTTCCTTAAAAATTGTTCGAATGAATACATTCATTTGTACTACACATGACCTGCTATTTGTGTCTCGTATGGTAAATGTACTGGTAGATATTCCATTAAATAAAAAATTAGGTGGAAATATGTGCTCTAGCTTATATAATATGAGAGGAATGTCTGTTTCTAGTCGAAGCATATCATCCATCATGATACACCTCACAGTCAAATCTCTAAAAAAATGGACTCAATTCAGTAAGTGCTTGCTAAACATTTTAAGAAAGTAAGTCATGGAAAGCTATTGGAATAAGTCTTTACATGACAGTCATGACTTTTCATTCTAAACATTTTTAATCTGTTCATATCCATACATTGAGCCATATTTAAGGCATACCCATCTGAAAATTTGATTTCTTTCAACCAATTACATAAAGCTTGCTTACTATCTTTGTCCAATGTATAACATGTCTTTAGAAATCTATTAGTTGTTTCAGCCTGATGTAACTCTGGTCTATTGATTAGTTCTTTTAATTCCTTACATGATTTTGTAGTATCTTTAGTTCTTCTAGGCACGTTTATCATAGTGTTAAAGATATTATCGAAGAAATTTTTCTCAATATACATGACATATAAATTATGTCAAATAAGTAGATACTGTTGGTGTAATTTTCCTAGGTCAAAGTTGACCAATTTGACTAAGCTTGAATTAACTCAAGCTTAAGTCATGATATTTAACTTTTAATGTTTGACATTATATGGAGATTGCAAGTGCAATTATTCATTTGGGGAGATTGTTGGTGCAATTCTCCAATGGTTAAGATTTGACTAGTTTAATGTGAGGAAAAGTCAAGTAGGTCAAGGTTGACTGGATACTTAATTGGGAAGTCCTAACTGGAGGTTAGATAAGGGTAAGCCCAACAGGAAGCTAGGCAGAAGAAAGTCCTGATGAGTGAAGCCAGGTGAAAGCTCTAGTGAGTGAAGCTAGGTAGAAGGAAATCCTAGTGAGTGAAGTCAAGTGAAAGCTCTAGTGAGTGAAGCTAGGTAGAAGAAAATCCTGGTGAGTGAAGCCAGGTGAAAAACCCTGGTGAGTGAAGCTAGGCAGTGAAGAAATCCTAGTGAGTGAAGCCAGATGAAAAGTCCTAGTGAGTGAAGCTAGGTGGTGAGGAAGTCTTGGTGAGTGAAGCCAGACAGGTTGAAAAATCCAAGTGAGTCAAAGAATTGACCAGACACTGTTGGTTAGTCCTAGGAAAACGTACCGGTTCTGCTGTACAAAAATTTTGTACAAGTGTCGAACCTTTCCTTAAATAACCTATTGTGTTCTTTAGAAGTTAAATTAGGAATCGCAGATGGAACTTAACATCATTGATTCCAAATTTAACTTATCTGTTCTTAATGGTTTAGATTTGAATCGCAAGCGGAACTTAACACTATTGATTCAAATCCACCTATGCTATTAGTTCCATTAAATATTAATTTTCAAAATTGGCTTCCAGGACTGTATGGCGAGGCACATGACCTTCTTGGATATGGGAGCAACCACCACTGCCTAGACAAAGCCTTTTAAGGAAAGCTAATATTTAATTTTCTTAAATAACTCTAGGTTAACCAAAAAGAACAATCGAATCACAAATTCGAAAAATAAAGAAAACACAAACTCAAAAAATAAATTCAAAAAACTAGATCTAATGCCTCTTGTGTTTAGAATTCTTACAAAATGAAATAACTAGCATGATGCGGAAAATAATTACTAATTATACCTTCTCTTTGTATGCTAATGACCTCGAGATCTTCTGCCGTATCCTTTGCCTCGCCTTGGACGTCGTGTGGGCGACGATCCTTCAAGATGAACATCACCCAAAAGCTTTCTTCCTCTTCCTCTAAAATCCGACCACCACCACCACCAAGGAGAAGAGAGCAAAAGGGAAAAGAAGAGGGAAGAGGGAGGGCCGGCCACACCAAAATCTCCAAGCAAGAGAATAAGAATTGTGTCCCATGAGGCATTCTCACCCCTTCTTTTATATTATTTGCCCAAGGCAAATAAGGGAAGAATTTTTACAAAAATTAAAATCTTTCTCTTGTTTTTTCCTTTTCCCTTTTTATTTTCCTTTTCTTTCCTCTTGATTGAATCAATCACCAAATCATTGAATGATGATTTTAATTTTATTTCTATTTGGTCGACAACCTTGCTTGGGCACCGAACAAGGGTGGCCGACCCCCTTAAAGAGGAAGAAAATATTTTTTTTATAAAATTTTACAAGAAAAAAAACTCTTATAAAATTTTACAGGCTCTCTTTCCTAAAGTAGGAGTTAAAAAAAGGAAAGTTTTAAAAAATTAAAACCATGTTTTAAAATTTAAAACTTCTCTTATAAAATTTCCTTTTTTAACATGATAATAGAAAATTTAAATTTTAAAACTTCTCTTCCTTTTTCCTAAACCATGAGGATGGTTAAAAAAGGAAAATTTTAAAACTTTTAAACTTTCTTTTAAAACATGTGGCCTAATTCAAATAAGGAAAGTTTTTAAATTTAAAATCTCTAAACTTATAGTTTTCTACAAAGAGAAGATTTTAAAAATTCAAAACACCCCTCCTTGTTTGAATTATTGTGGCCGACCCCCTCTTGCTTGGGCACCAAGCAAGGGGCCGACCCCTTAAGAGGATATGATGGTCAGCCATTGCTTGGTCACCAATCAATGGACCGACCCCTTCTTGGACACCAAGATGGGCCTTTCTTTGGATAGACTTGAGGCTTTAATGAGGCTACGACAAGGACCTAGAGGAGAAATTGGTTTTGGCCTTCCGATGAGCTTGAGTATCCTGTGTTCGCCCCGAACACACAACTCAAGTTCATCGATAATAACTCATTCCACTATAGAGTTATTATCGCACTACCACACCAATCCCAAATTACATTATGGGCTCCTTCTTATCATGAGTGTGTTAGTCTCCCTGTGTTTAAGATAACAAATGTCTACTAATTAAGTAAGTTACTGACAACTTACTTAATTAATATCTAGCTTCAAGAGTAGTACCACTCAACTTCATTGTCATGTCGGACTAAGTCCACCTGCAGGGTTTAACATGACAATCCTTATGAGCTCCTCTTGGGGACATTCTCAACCTAGATTACTAGGACACAGATTCCTTCTATAATCAACAACATACACTATAAGTAATATCATTTCCCAACTTATCGGGCATATTAATTTATCGAGCTAAACCTCACCCTTTGATAAGTCAAAGAAATAAATATTAAATATATGTGCTTGTTATTATATTAGGATTAAGAGCACACATTTCCATAATAACTAAGGTCTAGTTCTTTTATTAAGTCAGTATGAAAAGAACTTACCTAAAATGGTCCTACTCAATACACTTAGAATGTACCAGTGTAATTTATTAATCAAGATAAACTAATACTTAATTACACTACGACTATTCCGATGGTTTGTTCCTTTCCATCTTAGTCATGAGCAACTGTTTATAATTTATAAAGAACCGACAACATGATCTTCTGTGTGTGACTCCACACACCATATTGTCTACTATATAAATTAATTGAACAATTACATTTAACAAATAAATGTAGATATTAACCAATGTGATTCTTTTATTTCAAAAATAAATGTTTACAAAAGTTAGGCTTTTAGTATACACTCTAACAGACACTTAGCATCAGATGGTAAGTCCAAGTGGGTCAAAGTTGACCGGATACTTGGCACAAGGAGAAAAATCCAAGTGGGTCAAAAGATTGATGTTGGTTGCTACTTGGAATATCGTACTGGTTCTCCTGTACAAAAATTTTGTACAAGTCCTAAACCATTCCTAACAACCTATTGTGTTCTTTAGAAATTAAATTTGGAATCGCAAATAGAACTTAACATTATTGATTCCAAATTCAACTTATATGTTTTTAGTGGTTAAGACTTGGATCGTAAACGATGCTTAACATTATTGATCCAAATCCACCCATGTTACAAATTCAATTAAATATTAATTCCAGAGATCCACTTCCAGGTTAAACATGGCGAGGCACTAGGCCTTCTTGGGTATGGGAGCATCCACCACTTCCTAGACAAATCCTTTCAACGAAATTTAATATTTAATTTCCTTATAGTAACCCTAGGTTTAACCAAAAAGAACAATCGAATCACAAGTTTGAAAAACAAAAGAAACACAAAATCGAAAACATATATTTGATTACCTAGATTCATTAGCCTCCTGTGTTTAGTATTTCAAGATCTAAATAAAAGGATGAACTAGTTATAATGCGGAAACTAATAACTAGTTATACCTTTTATAGCTTATAGGCCTCACGACTTATGTCGTATTCCTCTTCTTATCTCGGACGTCGTATGAGCGACGATCTACCCAGATGAGAATCCACCCAAGCCTCATTCTTCTCCAAGCAAGTTTCGGCCAACAACAAACTCCTTGAGTTGAAGAACTTCGGCCACCAACTAAGCTCCAAGGGATGCAAAGAAATAAAGCCTCTTTTCTCTACTTCTCCAAGCAAAATCTGGCCACTAATGGACTCCTAGAGAATTGATGCCGCCGGCCAAGGAAGAAGAAAAGGGGAAGAGGAAGAAGAGAGGAAGGGTCGGCCACCACAAGAAAGAGAAGAGAGGAATACTAGATGTATATTGGTATATGAGGTGAGGCACCTCTGTACCCTCTCTTTTATATTCCTTGGTCTTGGCAAATAAGGAAAGTTTTAATAAAAACTTCCTTATTTCCTTTGCCATAGAAAGGAAAATTTAATTGATTAAAAAAAATTCCTTTTCTCTATCAATGTGGTCGGCCACCTCAATTCCTCCAAATAAGGAAAGTTTCAAACACTAAATTAAAACTTCCTAATTTGTTTCCAGAAATTTTTAAAATAAAAATTTCTCTTTAAAAATTCCCTTCATAGTTGGTTATAAAAGGAAACTTTTATAAATTAAAATATCTCTATTAAAACATGTGGATGATTTACAAAAAGAAAAGTTTTCTCAAAATTAAAATCTTCCTTTCAATCTACAAATAAGGAAAGATATCAAATCTTTTCTCTTAATCTTTTGTAGAAACTATAAAATGAAAGATTTAATTTTAAAACTCTCTTTTTAAAATCATGAGGATGGTTGCAAAAAAGGAAAGTTTTATAAAAAAATTAAAATCTTTCTTTTAACTACAAATAAGGAACAATATCAAACTTTTTTCTTAATCTTTTGTAGAAAACTATAAAAGGAAAGATTTAAATTTTAAACTCTCTTTTAAAACCATGGCTTCCACATAAGAAAGCTTTTAAAAAATAAAATCCTTTTATTTTAATGTGGCCAGCCAATTAAGCTTGGGTTCAAGCTAGGGCCGACCACCATCTTATCTTGGTTTGGCCGACCCTAGCTTGGGCTCCAAGGTAGGCTTGGACGACCACCTTAAAGTGGGTAAGAAGGTGGGTATGAGTGGGTATAATAATTTATAAATAAGAGGCTATGACAGAGATTAAGAGGAGGAATTGGTTTTAGTCTCCCGATGAACTTGAGCTTCCCGTGTTCGCCCTGAACACCTAACTCGAGTTCATCAATAATATCTCATTCCACTAAAGAGTTATTATTGAACTATCGCATCAATCCCATATTACTATATGAGCTCCTTCTTATCATGAGTGTGTTAATCTCCCTGTGTTTAAGATATATAATGCCCACTAATTAAATGAGTTACTGACAACTCACTTAATTAATATCTAGCTCCAAGAATAGTACCACTCAACCTCATCGTCATGTCGGACTAAGTCCACCTGCAAGGTTTACATGACAATCCTTATGAGCTCCTCTTAGGGACATCATCAACCTAGATTACTAGGACACAGTTTCATTCTATAATCAACAACACACCATATAAATAATACCATTTCCCAACTTATCGGGCTTATTAATTTATCGAACTAAATCGCACCTTTTGATAAATTAAAGAAATGAATATTGAGTATATGTGCTTGTTATTATATCATGATTAAGAGCATACACTTCCATAATAACAAAGGTCTTGTTCTTTTATGCAGTCAGTATAAAAAGAAATTACCTTAAATGGTCCTGCTCAATACACTCAGAGTGTACTGGTGTAATTTTATAGTTAAGATAAACTAATATCAAATTATACTACGACTATTCCAATGGTTTGTTCCTTTCCATCTTAGTCGTGAGCTACTGTTTATAATTTATATGGAATTGATAACATGATCTTCTGTATGTGACACCACACACCATGTTATCTACAATATAAATTAATTGAACAACTACACTTAGCATATAAATGTAGACATTTGACCAATGTGATTCTTTATTTCAAAATAAATTTTTACAAAAAACTAGACTTTTAGTATACACTCTAGCAGATTGCAAGTGCAATTACTCATTTGGGGAGATTGTTGATGCAATTCTCCACTGGTTAAGATGTGACTAGTTTAATGTGAAGAAAAGTCAAGGTTGACTGGATACTTAATTGGGAAGTCCTAACTGGAGGTTAGGTAAGGGTAAGCCCAACAGGAAGCTAGGCAGAAGAAAGTCCTGATGAATGAAGCCAGGTGAAAGCTCTAGTGAGTGAAGCTAGGCAGAAGGAAATCCTAGTGAATGAAGTCAAGTGAAAGCCCTAGTGAGTGAAGCTAGGCAGAAGGAAATCCTGGTGAGTGAAGCCAGGTGAAAAGCCCTGGTGAGTGAAGCTAAGCAGTCAACAAATCCTAGTGAGTGAAGCCAGGTGAAAAGTCCTAGTGAGTGAAGCTAGGTGGTGAGAAAGTCTTGGTGAGTGAAGCCAGACAGGTTGAAAAATCCAAGTGAGTCAAAGAATTGACTGAATACTTGGCATGAGACCGTAAGTCCAAGTGGGTCAAAGTTGACTGGATATTTGGCACGAGGAGAAAAATCCAAGTGGGTCAAAAGATTGACCGGATACTTGGTGAAGAAGTCCCAGCAGGTCAAGGGTGACCGAATGCCAGGCAATGAGCAGCCCTAATAGGTCACGATTGACCGGATGTTGGCAAGAAACTCTATACTTAGTTTTCGATGTTAGGGTTTGGTAATCGATTATGATAATTGATTACACTAAGCTTAAGTGATCATGCATTTTTCTTAATCGCTTAAGAGATAGTTTGATGAGAGTGCACAGAGGTGCCTAATCAATTATGTCAATCGATTAGACACGGCGTAAGCGATTAGAGCAATCGCTTATGACCCCTTTTGCTTCTAATAGAATGTTTCTGTTCAAAGCTTAAGCGATCAGGTTCATCACTTAAGCTATTTCTTACGATTGAACTGTTGGGATATACCCGATACAGTGTATGCTAAAACATATTTCGTAAACATATGCAATGAAAAATAAAACAATAATAATTCCTAAATTATTACACCACATACACCATACACATACAAGGATACAATATGCCAAATATGATCGCATAATTAAATTTTTACGGAAAGTAAATTTATGCTAGGTGTATCTTACGGATGACTTGTAACAAGAAGAGCATCAACCGTAGCGACATTGTCAAACCTCGCCTCTATTCATTTCCACACTGAGCTCCTCAAAACAACTCCTTGAATACAAGTCTCTCCTTTGAAAGTTACTAGCTTTGAACAAAGAAGAGGGATCAAGAGGAAGAGGAAGAGGAAGAGGAAGAGGAAGAGAAGTACACAAGGGAGAGTTTTCTCCCTTGTGGTGGTCACGACAACAAGGGGAAAGGCTTCCCCTTGTTGGTGACGACAAAGAGAGAGGGGAGAGGGAGAGGAGAAGAGAAATTGGGTTAAAGTTTTCTAAAAACCTTACAAGTCAATTAATGATCTCATGTGTATAATTTTTTCTCAACCATATCAATATATAACTCTCATTAATGAGTTAGATTAGAAAGCCCAAATCCAACCCATTATCCCCACTACAACAAAATTGTTAAAAGACAACGCCATAAAGACAACGATTTTAGAAGGAACTGTTGTTAATTTGGTAAAAGACAACGGTTTTTGACAAAACCGTTGTCTTTGAGCGCCCCAAAAAAAATAAAAGACAATAGTTTTGTAAAAACCGTTATCGTTGAGCGACTTTTTGTAAAATCAACAACACCTTTTACAACAGTTTTCTAAAATTATTGTCTTTAAATGGTTTTTTAGGGGTCAAAGACAACAGTTTATTAAACTGTTGTCTTTGACTTTATTTTTTCACCGTTTTCCCCCTTCGTCATTTTTATTGTAGCAGTGGTTTGCTTCCCTCTCTCCGAAAATTTTTTGGCGCCCTGTTTTCCCCCCTTAGCCTACCTGAACCCTAAACCTCTCTCCTCATACGATCTTTCTCCTCATACGGATCTAGGTGAGTGTGGAAGTATGCCCCCTTTTTTAAAATGCGAGGTAGGAGCGTGGGTGGTTGCTGCTGCTTGTGCAGATTGCTAGTGGAGGTGGAGGCGGAGGCAAAGGCAGAGGTGACTCGGGTCGGTAGTTCTGTCGGTCAATGCCTGAGACGACTCTTCTCTGGTAGGATTGGTTATGCTCTTCTTCCAATTGAAAGCCACATTTGGAAGAAATGTCTTTTGATTCTTTTCTAGCTGGATGCCTGCGATGCTTGCCGTTGACTATGCCCTCCCTGTCTGCTCCCCAGCTGTTCATGTGTCAAATGCCTCTGCTTGTTCTTGCAGTATTTGAATCACCGCTTCGTTTTTGAAGCCCTAAACTAAAGGCTTCTCTCACTCACTATCTTCGTCGTCTCCTTCTCCAATCCTCCCGTGGCGGTGGCGGCTCTCCATTCCATCGCCTCTTGATCCAGCTGAGTTCTTCCTTCATGGCGCCCATCGCCCCTGCAGCAGACCATATCCTTTCTTCTTCTCCTTGCTTGTTGCCTCGGCTTCGAGGGTTCTTGGAAGGGTTTATGCGGGGGTTCCTCGATCGATCGTGAATGATCGCTTTTGGTTCCATTTCCATTCTCTTTTCGTGTTTCTTTTTTAGCCGGTTGATGTTTTGGATCCCGTAGCTTTCTTCTTCTTCTTCTTTCTGTAAATGGTGCTTCTCAGATCTTTGTTAGGGTTCTTTTCAATCATAGAGAAACTTGTATCAGGTTAGTTTATGCATTTCAGTTTCGCACTTTCTCGGTCATCTCAGCTTTTAGCTTTTCTTGCCAAAAAGATCGCTTTGTCTGGTTGGTATTATCCTTAACGCTACACTGCAAAAGCTTCAAATTTATTGCAGAAGTTGTCTTTGGATCCTCAGCCGAAGTCCAAAGATGCTGTTGAAGCCACCAAGCAGGTAATAGTTTTTATTCAGTGTAGTTTTTTTCTTGCATAAGCTATCTTTGGACCTTGAACATAATTAGTGCGAGTAAATGATTGCTTCTGAAATTTAGGTTTATGTTGCCCATACTAGATCGAGTAATGTTGAATCGTCAAGCATGTGGACTTCTTCAGAGGGTTCGTCGGCACCTGTTCTGTCTGAATTTACTGATGGTGGCAATTATTATGTGTCCGCTTGTTATGCATCCCCAGCCTATTTCTTTGGAGGTGGTGAATTGTAATGAAGATTGCTTGGTCACTGCACTTATCTGCAATCTTTTGTTCCTAGCAATATAAATGTCATTTCTGTTTCATTCTTCAGGTTATGATCAGGCTATCAAAGACTGGAGTGATTACTCCATGTATGTGAATCAATGATACAACCATCATATTCAGGAACAATCTATCTGAGCGGTCAATGAAATTGAGAACTCTCAGGAGGCCTTACAGGTTCCTGACATTATTTTGCGGCAGCATGCGGAAAAATAGTATGTGAATTTCCTTCTAGTCACTTATTGTTGAAATTATGGATTACATAATTGTGGGCTTATTTGTTGCATTCTGATAGTTACAAAAATACATTTTTAGGGAATGTCTTCTTGTGAGACAATTATTTTTTCAAAACAATCCTAAAAACTTTATTGACCTTGGTGCTGGAGTCATGGGATATGGAGGTTTTCCTTCTAATTTGAGGACTTCACAAGGAGGCCTTCTTTGAGTATTGGTAAGAACTTACAATGTTTCTACACTTCTGCTATTTGCTTTTGCTTGCATTGTCATTCAATCACTTTATTGTTTTAAAAATATTATTATCTTTCTTATTTGTTGAACATAGATGTCTCTACTACTATGACTGTGTGTCCTGGACTAGTGGTTGGTTTTCTACTTGCAAATCAAAATATCAAGGATGTATACCAACTGGACTAGAATAAGGTGATTAAGAATTTGTTCTTTATTTTTATTTTCTAGGTTACTGAATGCCTATATATAATATACCTATTGAGGCAACTTGTTTTAGCTTGCTTGTTTCATTCTTCATATTGTGTCTACTAAGATTATTTTTTCACTGTTTGTTGTTGCTAGGCTAGAAGAGCTTTGAAAATTCGAGAGTGAAGACAACTCATACAAATCAAGAATTTAAAATCATTGGGATAAGTGGCAAGCCTTGCAAAGATGAAACCTAACTAGTTGAGGGATAATGACCTTGTTTTGGATATTTTTATCTTCTAATATATGTTTATATTTTGCAGGTTCTATTGACAAAGTTTCCTAGTGTGCCACCAACGTTCCAAGTAACATCAAATGTTGTCCAGGATTTGACAATTACAAGTAATATTCACTCAACAATCTATATTTCTTTATCTATTTTTTTCATAATTAATTAAATGCATTAGTTGAACTGTGGTGAACTTTTGGAATTGGCTTATCTATGTTGATCATATTTCTTCATTCATTTGGTAGTTTGATATCAACCAGATGACACGATCTAGCGGATTTAGCTTAGGAGGAACTTTTCAATCTAGCCTTCAGCAACAACAACTGCATACTACCACAACCCATAGTGGTGAGCTGCCTTTTGCCACTGGAAACACTCAAGACCTACGTTCACATGGCTCTGATTTCTTTCCTTCTCATGGTAATTATCATTCATAGGTACCTTACCCTGGCTGCAATTCTTTAGATAGTTTAATCTTTATTAATGCTATGGATTAAATGGTTTTGCCCTCAACTTTATACAGATTCAAAACAGTGGAGACCCTAGTATTGGGTTGAGACCGTTGAACTCTCCTACACCAGCCTCTGGTATGAGTATGCATGAGCAACTGATTCAGCAATATCAACAACCACAAAGTCTTTCTCAACTTCAACTACAGCAGATGTCTGATGTTTGCCAGTCATATAGAGATCAAATGTAAAGTCCACTCGGGTAACAATTACTGCCTAGTCCATTTGGCATGCTTAGATTATTGAGTGTTATTAATACGAATAATCCAGATCTAACATCTCTTTCATTGGGAATTGATTTAACAATAGTAGGACTGAGCTTGAGCTCGACATATAGTCTTTATAAAATATTTGGTTCTCCATAGTATGATGAGCCTGCCAAGGGGGAGCTTGAGTACTGCAATCCAACATGTTATTATGCCAAAACACCACCACCTCTACATGTAAGCTTTTATGTTGTGGTTATATTTGCCAATATAAATGGGGTACTTGAAGAGTATATGATTTATCAAATATGTTATTGTGGTTGTAGCAACTACATTTCTCCAAATTTCAGCTATCAACCCTGTTTTACGTCTTCTACAGGTATTATATTCTTTCCTTTTATTTTTGGTGCTTTGCTCACATACTTTGCTTCACAAAAATCCAGAATGTTGGAAAAGGTTGACATGGAAGAATTAGCAAGTGAGAAAGAGGAGTCCAATGAAATTCTACAAGTTAAAAATTTTGATGGGGCTTGAGTTGACAATAATTACTTGCAATCCTACAAGGCATGAACCACCATCACAAGTTTCTAGTCTTTTGACAATTGTTCATTAGTTGTAAATGAAGCTTATTTGTTTATTTGTATTGGGATAAATTTTATTTGAATATTAGACATGTTTCTTCTTTTGTGATTGTAATATAATTCTTGTATAAGTAACATTTTGAATGACATTGATATGAGAAATATTCTTTCTTTTGTGATTATGATTCTTTATTATATATTTATATTGAAATATGATATATTAGTATTAAAAGATAATAATTTAAAAGACAATGATTTAAAACCATTGTTGTTGTGTATCACCCTCAAAGACAACGGTTAAAAACTGTTGTTGAAGCCCCAAAAATAGTTGTAAACTAGCAGTGTTAATAAAAAATGCTCTAAACAACAACGGTTTTAAATCGTTGTCTTTTCATTCAAAGACAACGGTTTAAAACCGTTGCAAAACTGTTGTCTTTTCATTCAAAGACAACGGTTTAAAATCATTGTCGTAGCCCCCACTTTTAACAACACTGTCAACTACAACGGTTTTAAAGGGCCTACGACAACAGTTTTTAACCATTGTCTTTTAATGTTTTTGTTGTAGTGCCCTTAACAAAAAATTAGTCTATTAACCCCTTGGTTTGATTCACAACTAAACCAAGTTGGTTCATGACTAATTCATGATTAAACCAAATATGGTCCAACTCTTCCATAAGAGATGTGGCCCATCTGCGCTTTCATTGCGACAAATATTTCTATATTTGTCTTATGTATGGTCCAACTAAATATTTATATCTTGATCTAAGAATCCTATTCTTTAACTTACTTTACGTCTTTTAGAGACTCGTTAGTGTGTGTGACCCAATAGGTTCCCGATTTATCTTGGTCATCCTAATTAACTACTTAATTATAGAATGATTATGAGTGGCATCTAGTAGTACATCATGATTCCCAATTAGCCAGAAAATTATAGTTCATCTTAGAATTAATTCTAAACCCTTCAACAGTTACAATGAGTCATGCCTCATTCCTTTCACTCGTCTTATACCCACTTGGTTTAAGACATGGTCTATGTGTCTTGCCCTCACTAGGCTGACTACGTCACACCTAGCCTAAGTAATACTTCCTTATTATGTGGATTCAAATTACTCATACATGTATACAAAAGTCTCGCACTCTTAGCATGTGATGTTTTGGCCAAAGACTTTAAGTAATAATCCTAACGAATGGCTATAGGGTATACGTCTCCTCGCAAGAAGTAGTGAATCCTCTGTGGATTATCCAAACACCTTCGGACACTTTAACTTATACCCAATCATCACAGGTCTACACCTCAATGAGATGTTTGCTTAAGATGTCAAAGTATAAGTCTCCATGACCAAGATGATTTGTATACCTCAAGTCGAAGGAAACTTGCACTCGTGCTGTAGTAAGAACTTCACAAACATATCTATATATATGTAGAGAACCATATGAAGTCTTGCAGTGAGTCACTCCAATGAACTAGTTACCATAACTAGCATCCACATTTAACTCTCGACATCCCAATATCTTCAGCCAGTAAGAAAACAACTGCTTGGCCTAACCAAGGAGTATAACTCGTGCTAGTCTTACAGAATTGATGGTGTCCGTATATATCAATTCGATGACTAGGGAAATTTCAATATATTCATAATTTCACATGTAGAGATAATCACTAGTTGTGATCTAATAACAAATTCTCTCATGTTATGAATTATATTATGGACATTCAGTAAATGAGTTTAAGACAATCAAACATATAATATGCACTCAAATAGTGAATCTATACTTATCAAATAAATAAAAAAAATATAAGATGATTGCCTTAGGGCATCCCTCAAATTCTAACACAACAGAATGTTACTGAATCGATCTGGCTAATTGATTTAATAATGCTTAATCGACTAGGGTAGTCGATTAAGGTTGAAAATATAGCTGTTATGTAGAAAGAAAAGGGGTTCATGTGCACTGTTCACGTCATCTTTTCTCTTCCACTCTCTTCATCGAGCATAGATCTTCACACCAGTTCTTGGAAGCTTCTTGGAGACAAGTACTGTTGCACTTCCAAGGTTTAAGAGGTGTCTACAAGTAAGAAGAGAGCAAGCTATGGTTTATTCATTATAAATCTTGTAAGATTTCATTTGTATTAGCTTGTATCTTTCTCTTCTTGTGTCTACTATGTGTGTGAGTTTGTACGAGGCTTCTCTACCTCCAGAGTGTTTCCGAGAAGGAGTATTTTATGGTGGATGTGTTGTTTCCTACTCGGAAAACCTAATGGTTCCACTGTACAAAAATTTTGTAAAAAGGTCTGAACCTTTTCCTAGCTACCATGTGTTCTTTTAAATTAAACTCGGATCGCCTGCGGAGCTTAACACGTTTGATCCTAAGTTTAATTTATTTGTTCTTTTAGGTTTAGACTTGGATCTCCTGCGGAACTTAACACGTTCGATCCAAATCACCTAGGTTATTAATTCCATTAAATATTAATTTCCAAAATTGGCTTCCAGGACTGCATGGCGAGGCACATGGCCTTTTTGGATATGGGAATAACCACCACCGCCTAGACAAAGCCTTTTAAGGAAAGCTAATATTTAATTTCCTTAAATAACTTTAGGTCAACCAAAAAGAACAATCAAATCACAAGGAAAAGAAAAGCAAAAGAATACAACATCGAAAACTCATTCGAAATACTAGAATCGCATGCCTCTTGTATTTGGTATTTTTACAAAGAAATAAAACTAGTATGATGCGGAAATTAAATACTAGTATACCTTTTCTTTTGCAAGCAAAAACCTCTAGGTCTTCTACCGTATTCCTCTTCTAACCTCGGACGTTGTGTGGGCAACGATCTTCCGAGATGAGAAACCACCAAAGCACCTTCTTCTCCTCCTTGCAAGGTTCGGCCACAACAAGAGCACCTCCAAGGATGAAGAGATTCAACCACCACCAATGCTCCAAGGGATACTAGAAAAGAGGCTTCTTTTATCTCCTTCTTCTCCTTCTTAGATCCGGCCACCAAAGTTATCTCCACCATGAGAAGGTTTCGGCCACACAAAGGAGAGGAGAGAAAAGAAGGGGCCGGCCACACCCAAGGAGAAAAGAGAGGAAAAATAGAATAGAGATGTTCATAATGAAGCCTCCTCTACCCCCTCTTTTATAATCCTTGGTCTTGGAAAATAAGGAAAATTTAATAAAAACTTCCTTAATTCTTTTGCCATTGAAAAGAAAAATTTATTTAATTAAAACAATTTTTTCTATTCAATTTACAATGGCCGACCACTAATAAAATCTCCAAGCAAATAAAATTTTAAACACAAATTAAAACTTTCTTATTTGCTTCCGGAAATTTATAAAAAAAATTTCTCCAATAATTTTCCCTTCATGATTGGTTAATAAAAAGGAAATTTTATAAATTAAAATCTTTCTATTAAATATGTGGATAAAAAGAAAGTTATCTTGTAAAAATTAAAATCTCTTTTAATCTACAAATAAGAAAAGATATCAAATCTTTTCTTAATCTTTTGTAAAAACTTATAAAAGAGAATATTTAATTTTTTAAACTCTCTTTTAAATCATGAACATGGTTAAAAAGGAAAGTTTTCTTAAAATTTAAAATTCACCTTTTAATCAACAAATAAGGAAGGATTTCAAATTTTAAACTCTCTTTTAAACATGTAGATGATTTACAAATAAGGAAAGTTTTTACCAAAAATTAAAACCATCCTTTTAATCTACAAATAAGGAAAGAGATTAATCTCTTCTCTTAATCTTTTGTAGAAACCTATAAAAGGAAATTTTTAATTTTTAAACTCTCTTTTAAAAACCTTGATATCCACATAAGAAATAATTTTAGTAAAAATCCCTTTTAATATTCTAGTGGCCGGCCACCTAAGCTTGGGACCCAAACTTTGGCCGGCCACCAACTTGGCTCATCCACTTGGTCTTGGCCGGCCCTAGCTTGGGTTCCAAGCTAGCTTGGCCGGCCCCATTGGATGGGTAAGAAGGTGGGTATGTGGTGGGTATAAATCTCTATATACAAGAGGCTACGATAGGGACCGAGAGGAGGAATTAGTTTTGGTCTCCCGATGAAATTAAGCATCCCGTGTTCGCCTCGAACACACAACTTAATTTCATCAATAATAATTCATTCTACTAGAGAACTATTATTGAACTACCACATCAATCCCAAATTACACTTTGGGCTCCTTCTTATTATGAGTGTGTTAGTCTCCCTGTGTTTAAGATAACAAATGTCCACTAATTAAGTAAGTCACTGACAACTCACTTAATTAATATCTAGCTCCAAGAGTAGTACCACTCAACTTCATCGTCATGTCGGACTAAGTCCACCTGCAGGGTTTAACATGACAATCCTTATAAGCTCCTCTTGGGGATATTCTCAACCTAGATTACTAGGACACAGTTTCCTTCTATAATCAACAACACACACTATAAGTGATATCATTTCCCAACTTATCGGGCTTATTGATTTATCGAACTAAATCTCACCCATTGATAAATTAAAGAAATAAATATCAAATATATGTGCTTGTTATTATATTAGGATTAAGAGCACACACTTCCATAATAACTGAGGTCTTTGTTCCTTTATAAAGTCAGTATAAAAGAAACGACCTCTAATGGTCCTACTCAATACACTCTAAGTGTACTAGTGTAATTATATAGTTAAGATAAACTAATACCTAATTACACTACGACCTTTCCAATGGTTTGTTCCTTTCCATCTTGGTCGTGAGCTACTGTTTATAATTTATAAGGTTCTGATAACATGATCCTCTGTGTGTGACACCACACACCATGTTATCTACAATATAAATTAATTGAACAACTACATTTATCATAAATGTAGACATTTGACCAATGTGATTCTTATTTCTAGATAAATGTTTATACCAAAAGCTAGGCTTTTAGTATACATCCTAACATGATGTGTGAGTGAGGGCAGGATCCTTGGATTAGTCACCTCTTTTTGAGGTGGATACTAAGTAAATTTTTAGCATTAGCATTTGCTTGAGTGTTTTCCGCTACAACAACTTATCGAAACGAATGGAGCTAAATCACCCCCCGAAGTGACCCAATAGATGCTTCTAATATGGTAACTCCCAAAAAATGCTCCTTTTCTTCCAACCATACTTGCACATCGTAACAATATATTTATTACCTCATCGGAACCAAATTGAGATATTGGTAGAAATTCATAGTTTTCTATTTATTCAATGATTTTTTCACCTGAAGTATGGTCTAGAGGAGATATTTTTACTATAATATTTTTTAGAAAATTTTTCTTATTTCGCCTAAAAGGGTGATCAAGTGGTAAAAATTTACAGTGATTATCAAACCAAGATACCTTTCTTAAAGTAATGAAAATACATCAGACTCTGTCATGTAATGTGGACATCTTAATTTACAAGTCGTGCTTCATCCCAACAATATTGTGTTGGATTGTGAGAGGGGGGTGAATCACGTTTGTCGAAAATGGAAAGACTAAAGAAAAATAATACACAAGGAAAAATCAGTCGATTTTTCTTGGTTTGGAGCCTTCGGCGACTTTTACTCCAAGACTCAGGTCCTACGAACCTATCGATGGGCAATCCATTAAACGTCTCTTCCGGAACCGCAAGAAGAGGTAATTGAATACAAGATAGGGATAGTGTAACACCCTACACTTCCCTTAAAAAATAGGAGTATGACAAATTTACAACACAATTAAAGTTATCAACAATTTGGACGCGTTCGTGCGTTGCTGTTAGTCTGCTGGAGATGATTGGTTCACTTGGAAGCATAGCTCGGTGGTAGACAGACTTCTTTGAAATGAGAACAAAAAGTCGGAGTAGTCAGAAGCCCAATCGAAAGCGCAGAAGCTCGTATAAGTGATGGATATGATGGCTTCGACAATCACTCCTTTTATTGAGCATGAAAGGTGTCTTCCAAAGCCTTGAAGGCGCCTCTAATGTGACAAATTTAATCCGAAATAGCCCAGTCCTTATCTGGGACGAAGTCTGAATTTTATCCTACAGAAGACACCTTCTATAACCTTAAAGACGCCTTCCATGAATAGTATGAAGGCGTCTTCCACTGCTTGAAGGCACCTTGAGCACTGTTCACCCAAGGCCTTTTGTGCTCCTTTTGCCTGCAAAAACTATTAGTCCAATAACCTATAAGATAAGTGTTAACACAATAATAATGAGTAGTAATTAGACTCTGTCTCCCTGAGACCAAGATCTAATTAAGGTCTCAATTTAGGGATCCAAAATGGACCTAAACTGAATCGACGCCTACTGTCCCTCAACCGGATGTGTCCTCACCGAGTCACTCTCCTCTAGTAACTTACCTTCACTTACTAACTTACAGTCGGTTGGCTAGCCTCTTGACCTACTAGGTCTTCATTCCAGTATAAGGTCTGCAAACCCAACTGAACTTATTTCAACTGTCAGGTGCCACAGACTCAGCTAGACTTCCTGTCATACATCAGGTCGACCCTATGACATATTTGGGCTTTGCATCAACTATTGGATTCCACGGACCTAGCTGGATTTCAGCCTGGTGTCAGATCCTCCAGATCCGTCAACTCCTGCACACTTGGTAAAATAATTAGATTAAAAAAAACCTAACTTAACTCACTTGTCATTCATCAAAACCTGAGTTAGACCATTAGTACAAACTGCACCAACACATTGAGTATGCTGGAAAATTACTGATCATCCATAATAATATAGCATGCAATCTAAAATTAGTTTTACATGCAACATCATAAGCCATCGACCCTATATTCTATAATTCATTCAACTCGACAATCAGAGGTTCTAAGAAAACATCTATATTCTTTTTGGGATTGGTTAGACCAGGAATAATAACTGTAAGAAACATAAATCCATCTTTCATGCATATCCATGCCGGTAAATTATATGGTGTTAATATAATTGGGCAAGATAAATATTGCTATCTCGACTGACCAAATGGTTGAAATCCATCTACGAAAAGTCCCAATATCACATTATGTGGTTCTATTGTAAAAGAGGAAAATACAACATCAAGATGTTTCCATGTAGGGGAATCACAAGGATGACACATTATACCTCCATCGTGCTCATGCTCATGATGTCATATCATGTGGCAAGCTGTAGCAGCAAATGCATACAAACATTGAAGTCTAGCAGTTAATGAAAAATAATACATCACTTTCCAAGTAATTTTTTTTTCTTTTTCTACCCTAGTATGCTAGTACCATGCTTATAACAAGGGTGTGTACAGATTTTGCATTCACTCAGATCGTTGTCTTCATTCCAAAATATCATATAGTTATTTATACAACAATCAATCTTCTCTAACAGTAAACCTAAACCACTAACTAATTTCTTTGCACTATAAAAACTATCATTCATTATGTTATCAGTAGGAAACCATTGTGACATCAATTAGCATATGTCATCGTAACATCTTTTTGAAAAATGATGTTCTGCTTTCATATTTAATAACCTTGCAATAGTTGATAGTTGGGAATGACTAAAGGGAATGTCTTCCCACACTTCTCTTTCACTAGCCTTTAACATTTCATATAGTTGTTGATATTTGTGTGTTGGTGTTTCATCTATATTGGAATAATCAACTGTAGCATTCATCGCATCGTGAACCATTGATTGCATTGTAATATCATTAGTTGATGATTCAAGCACAGTAAAAGTTGTGGCAGATGACAAACTACCAAAAGACCTAATTGATTCATACAAATAAGGCTCTCCATGACAGTACCAATTGTAGTAATTTGATATAAAACCATTTCTACATATATGTATTTTCACAGTATCCTCATCATGGTAGGCTCTATTCTTACATTTTGAATGATTATACGGACATCGTAACTCAACACCATTTATACATTCTAGATGACTCTTAGCAAAGTTCATAAACTCTTCAACTTCAACAATAAAATCATCTATAATAAATTCATTTTCTAATCAATTGTACATTCGAGCTTTATTCATAGACATTTTCACCTAAAACTAATAAATTGAGAATTAAATATTAGCTTCGATTAACATACTAACACAAAATAAACAAAAGGACTATATTATATTATACATTAACATACTAACATAACATATATTTTAATTGAAACATATTAAATAACATAAAGTTCAATTTACTAAATTATACCTGAAGATATGTTGTTCGACCGGAGAAGAGCAACAAATGCTATCTATTAACAAAATAAATATAATTTATCTCAAATTTATCACAAAAAATGACAAATTCAAAATAGGAACTGCTGTTGTCGGCAGGCGCTAGCCGGCGCGGCCGCCGGCAGCCAGCTGGCGGTTGGTGCGACAGCCGACAATCAATTAGTGGTCGACGCGACTGCCAACAGGCATCTGTCGACCGCCGCGGCCGCTAGCAGGCAGCTGCCGGTCTCCACACGAGCCACCTATGTCAAAAAGAGGAAGAGAAGAGAAAGGGGGGGGGGGGACGGGAGTCAAGTCGCCGCAAGTGGAAAAAGCACGAAGGGTTAGGATTTTCTTTTAAGCGGCATTACTAACGGAATATATTTCCGTCGGTAATGATAAAGATTACCGATGGAATATTAATTCCGTCGGTAAACCACGCTAGAAACCCTAAACCAATCGGGGGTTTTCCGACGAAATTATACTTCCATCACAATACAAAAAAATATTATTTTGGGATGAATTCTAGGATGAATTTTTAAAAAAATTTCATTGCAAAAATTTTTGGAACGAATTTTGTGATGAAAAATTTTCGTCTCAAAATTCTCGTTGCCAACTTGGCGACGAATTTGGGGACGAAATTGGAGATGCATAATATTTTTGTCGCCAAATTCGTTGCCAAGTTTGCAACAAAAATAATATTCATCGCAAATTGCCCTAAAATTAGGGACGAATTTGGCAACGAAATTCACAGCAAATTATAATTTTGTCGCCAAATTCGTTACAAATTCTGCAACAAAAACAAATTTTTGTTCCAAATTTGCAACAAATTTGGCAACGAAAATAATAAAAAAAAAATTTATGATCTATGATAAAAAAAATATTGTCTCAAATTTTGTTCTAGAATCTAGGACGAATCTATAAATTTGTTGTAAATTCTACAACAAAAATGATATTTGTTGCAAAATTGTCTACAACGAAAACCACTGGTTTGGGACAAAATATTTTTGTTGCAGAATTTGCATCGGATTTGGAAACAAAAATAATAATATAAAAAATTATGATCTACGACAAATTAGTTTTTGTCCCAAATTTACAACAAATTTGGCGACGAAAATAAACAAAAAAATTGTGTTATGCGAACCTGGGACAAATTCACATATTTGTCCCAGATTCTGGGACGAATTCTGTGAATTCGTCCTAGATTCAGGGATGAATCTGTGAATTCATCCTAGATTCTGGGATGAATCTATGGATTTGTCCTAGAATCTGGGACGAATTTTGGGACGAAAAATAATTTGTCGCAAAATTATTGATACAATTATGATAATTTGGTGGCAAAAAAAATTTGTCGCCAAATTCTTCCCTAAATCCAAAAAATTCCAGCAGAACTAATTTATTTCTACAATTTCCATTCAAATACATATCACAACAAAATTAAACAACACATCATAAACACTCAACACATCCTAATTAACATTATCACATCCTATTTAACATATATACACATCTATTAATATTTAAAATCAATTTTACAGCAATACAAATCCAAAAACTTCTCAAAAAATTATACAAGAACTTTCTTCTTCAAGACTCTAAAATCTGATACAAGTCAAATAGTACAAAAAGTAATACAAATCCAACACCTCCTAAAAGTTATACAAGTTTTTTCAAAATAAACAATACATACATGAACTCATCCCCATATAATCTTCTTTTCTTGCATAAAAAACATACAAACAAACCAGATCATTTCTAACCAGAAAGATAATTACTTAAATTATAATTCTACTTTCCAATCCTTGCCAAGAACCACTATGCTTGCAAGTCCTACAATTCAACACCTTCCTCTCCACCTTCCTTTCCACTATCTACAAATATCCTAAACATGTCGCAACCTATTTCACCAGATTCAATTGTAACTACAAGTATCCTCAATATGATACAACATATTTCACCTCATCAAATTGTAACTATAAGTATCCTAAATATGATACAACCTATTTTACTACATCAATTGTAACTACAAGTATCCTAAATATGATATAACATATTTCACTACATTAAACTATAGTTACAAAAATCCTATTAGCTTTCGATCTGACATTGAGAGAATGGGGTGCCTTCTTAAAATTCTTATCATATGAAAATGCCTCAAATGATGAAAACACAAAATCGTCAAGATGAATTAGTTGATACTAGACTTACATTTAATGCTCATGGTTACTTTGCTGCTAGTAAAACTCTAATCATAATTCATAATTCTAGCTCATAATGTAGTAGTTGCAAATTTCACCAAGTTTGTAAAAAGAATGATGTCCTTATTTAACTCTTCTATTAACTCATCAAAAGAAAATGATAAAAATAAATAAATAAATAAAATTACAAATACAACATGTTCAACTAAGAGTGTGTTACTAAATACTTACTTTTTCGCCGACATAGAATTTTGGCTCACCAACCCTACTAAAAACAAAATAACAATATTAATTAAAATAAAAAAATTGAAAGGTTCACAATCCATTAAAAACACTAAATATAAGATGCAAAATTCAAAAACTATCTCAAGCCAGTGATAAACTCATCAGTTAAACCCGACAATTAGACAAATTCTTGTTATACATCCAACTTCTTTCATTCTGCATTTTGCCTATATTTATATGTTTTAATACTATTAAAAATTACTACATATAAATCTTAGCAATGAAGATAAATTAACAAAGAGTACCATATCAAAATAAAGGAACACACTTATATATAAAATATTACTGGATGAAATTTTGAAAGGAATAATGCCAGTACTACCTAGAATGCCACGGGGAATATCTACAAGAGTGCTTTATGATACGAGTGTCTCTAACTACACCGAGCTCATGGCAAATTGAGACCTGCACAAACAACATTGTTGGACCCCGTGGGTATTTTGATGTGATCAACCAAGTTAGGTTAGGTCCTGTTATTATTTGATCCCTGTGTCTAAGTGTGCAGGAACTTAGGAGCGCAGGAAGTCGAGTAGAAAACACAGCTAGCGAGAAGGATGGCACGGGAAGAGAGCCGATAGGCTCGGTGCGTCCAAAGGACGAGAGAGCTACGGAAGAGTACACCGGTGGGTGAGAAGAACGTGCGGGACATTCGAGGGACGTAAAGTCGGGACTGAAGACTGCTCGAGGAAAAGGTCAGAAATTGGGTTCGGGTGAGCCTTATTTCGGTTGACCGCAATCACCCAATCAATCGGAGCTTCGGAAGGAGAAAGGAAGCAAAAAGGAGTTGAAGAAGCTAGCCAGAGGTGCCTCAGACCAATGCTGGAGGCGCCTCAACTGCCTCCACTATCTGGGGCACCTCAGATAGCTTGGAGGTGCCTCAGACCCAGTCAGAGGCGCCTCCAAGGCCATTTGAGGCGTCTCAGACCCAGTAAAACTTACCATTTGCAATCGGATAAAGTTTTATCTGGTCAAACAGTTAGAGGCGCCTTGGACCTTGTTGGAGATGCCTTGGACCTTCGAGATAGGATTTCTAAGAGCTATTTAAAGGCCCCTAGAGCTAGGAAATATTCATTCATTCAAGCAATCAATTTTGTAATCAATTCCTAGCAACTAGTGAGCATTCTAAGTGTAAAAAGGCTTCTCTGCCTACAGTGAAGGAGACTCTGCTAGTGGAGCTATTCAACCGCCTTGGATTAACAACCGTCTTGGTTGTAACCAAGTCAATCTCTGGTCTCCCTTTCTTTTCTGTTATTTCATTATTTTTATAGTTGCTACTATTTTAAGTTGAAAGCCTTGAGGAGGGTATAATCTTATTTTACAGGCAATTAACCCCCATCTTGCAGGCCCCGCTGAACCAACAAGTGGTATCAGAGCCAAACAGTCTCAGAAGGACTAATCGCCGACTGAAGCACAAAGATCGAGACAATGGCCAACGTGAACATTCATCCCCCAAAGTTTGACGGAGACTTCGCTACCTGGAAGCAAAAAATAGAGGTATGTTTTTAAACTGAATTTGATATACTTTTAATAATGAAATATGGATATGCAGCGCCAAAAGACAAAGAAGAATTCAACTGGACGAAGAAGGAGCAGGTCGATTTCGTGGCCAATGGAAAGGCGGAATTTCACCTACTCAGCGTGCTGCCGCCCCAGGAGGTCAGTCAGATCAGAAGCTACGACTCCGCCAAAGACCTCTGGGACAAATTCCTAGAGCTCCACGAAGGCACCTCAGAAGCAAAGCTAGCGAGGCGTGACATCCTCCTAACACAACTAACAAACCTCCGAATGAACAACGGCGAGAAGGTAGAACAACTCCAAGTGAGAATCAAGGAGCTGATAATGCAACTGACGAATCTCGACGAATCGGTAACGAACCGAGATTCCCTCCGATATACGCTCAACACCTTCCCCAGAACTCCTGAATGGGCATCCTTAGTAGATGTATATTGCATCTCAAAGGACTTTGAGGTAAGTAGTTTAGAAAGTTTATTCTCTACCTTCGAACTTCACGAGTCTCGAATTGCAGAGCCTAAAGAAATAGTGAAGTCAAACCTCGACATCGCCTTACAAGCCAAGTTAGACGATCCCGACTCCGAAGCTTCGATCGACGAAACCGAAGCAGCGCTACTGGTAAGGCATTTCAATAAATTTCTTAAAACTAATAAATTTCGGTCACAGTCGAGAAAGCATCAACGCAACAGAAGGACGATCCGGTGCTACAATTGCAACGAAGACGGGCACATCAAGGATGATTGCCCAAAAATAAAGGAAAAGACAAAAGACAAGGTAAAGGTAAAGCACAAGTCAAACACCTCCAAGCACAAAATCCTGAAGGCCACGTGGGACGATTCAACGTCCTCCGAATTTGAAGTCGAAGCGTTCTCGAGACTAGCGCTGATGGCGAACCACTAGCTAGAAGAAGAGTCAAGTTCAGAAATGAGCATAGATGAAGGGGGAGGAACATCAGAAGAGGAAAGCTATGATGAAGGGAGAGCATCACAAAGTAAGGTAAGTAAGGTACACACTCTAAACCCTAAACAGTTGTTTCAATTTATTAAAGCTCTTTCTAAAGACTTAGCTGAATCAGAAAAAGAAATTACTAACTTAAATAAAATGTTAGATAATTTGAAATCTGAAAATGATAAATTGAAACTTCAAATTGAAAGTCTAAAATCTAATGCATATTTAAACACTAATGTTTTTCAAAAATCAAAAATTAAAGTTTATGAAAAATTAAACTGGTATATAAGAAAACATTAGGGACAACTTAGATGAATTCCAAGAAATTATATACCCCCTAAGTTCTTAAACAATCCTATAGGAAGAAACCTATACTGTGTTCCAAAATCTTTGCTAGTTTAAATTATTTTTAAGTCAGGGCTTACAGTGAGAAAATTAAACATTACAATTTCTTTATGAGGTTTTGTCTAAGGAAGTGGTTGTTACTCCAATAACCAAGAAGGTCTAGTGCCTCGCCATGACCTGGAAACCAAAATATTGAAATAAAATGTTTAATTAACTTTCTGGTAAAGCATTAAAATTGAAATTAAATAATACTTTAGAAAGTTTTTTTTAACATTTGTTTTTTCCTAAGTTAAAAATCTCTTCTGAAATTAGAACTAAATTAGAAATTTCTTTTTCTTGCCTAAGTTTTAACATAGAAAATTCTTTCAAAAAGACTTAGAAATTTTTAGAAATTGTCTTAAACTAAGTTTTTTTTTAATGATTTAAATATTAAACTTCTAGTTAGAAATTTTTCACATCACTCCTAAATAACATAGAATTTACTTTGAAAATATTTGTACCCCAGTTTTTGCTGTGATCAAAGGGGGAGAAATAGGGACAAGTTTAGGGGTAGCTAGAGTTATTGCAATTTTTCTATTGCAATTTTTCTAACTTATGTTGCACATTCTATTATTGCAATTTTTCTGCTTTAAATGTCAGTTTAGTAATTCTCTTAAATTACTTTTTGTTTGATTTTACCCTAACTTGAACTTGGGTTGATGCACATCAAAAAGGGGGAGATTGTTGGATCCTGTGGGTATTTTGATGTGATCAACCAAGTTAGGTTAGGTCTTGTTGTTATTTGATCCCTGTGCCTAAGTGTGTAGGAACTTAGGAGTGCAGGAAGTCGAGCGGAAAACACAGCTAGCGAGAAGGAAGACACGGGAAGGGAGCCGACGGGCTCGGTGCGTCCGAAGGACGAGAGAGCTGCGGAAGAGTACACCGGTGGGCAAGAAGAACGTGCGCGACGTTCGAGGGACGTAAAGCTGGGACGGAAGATTGCTCGAGGAAAAGGTCTGAAATTGTGTTCGGGTGAGCCCTATTTCGGTTGGCCGCAATTACCCAATCAATCGGAACTTCGGAAGGAGAAAGAAAGCCAAAAGGAGCTGAAAAAGCTAGCCAGAGGCACCTCAAACCAATGTTGGAGGCGCCTCAGCTGCCTCCACTGTCTGGGGCACCTCAGACAGCTTGGAGGTGCCTCAGACCCAGTCAGAGGCGCCTCCAAGGCCATTTGAGGCGCTTCAGACCCAGTAAAACTTGTCGTTTGTAATCGGATAAAGTTTTATCCAGTCAAACGGTTAGAGGCGCCTTGGACCTTGTTGGAGGCGCCTTGGACCTTTGAGATAGGATTTCCAGGAGCTATTTAAAGGCCCCTGGAGTTAAGAAATATTCATTCATTCAAGCAATCAACTTTGTAATCAATTCCTAGCAACTAGTGAGCATTCTAAGTGTAAAAAGGCTTCTCCGCCTAGAGTGAAGGAGACTCTGCTAGTGGAGATATTCAACCGCCTTGGATAAACAACCATCTTGATTGTAACCAAGTCAATCTCTGGTCTCCCTTTCTTTTCTGTTATTTCATTATTTTTATAGTTGCTACTATTTTAAGTTGAAAGCTTTGAGGAGGGTATAATCTTATTTTGCAGGCAATTAACCCCTCTCTTGCCGGCCCCGCTGAACTAACAATTACAAATTTAGTCAAGACCTTAACATAGTAAATCAAAAATAAGATTAATTTATATAAGAATTAAAATAGTCATCTACAGCCACAGCCACCGGGGGTAGTTGCGGCCACCGGTCCGCCCCTAGGGGCAACTGCGGCCACCGAGGGCATCCGCGACCACTGGCCTGCAGCTAGGGGCAGCCGTGACCACCGGTCTGCCGCTAGGGGCAACTGCGACCACCGGTTTGCCGCCAGGGGCAACCGCAGCCACCGGTCTACCACTGGGGGCAAGCGCGGCCATCGGCCACACGAGGCTAGGAGCGGCCAAGCACGGCCATGCGCGGCCAGGCCGACCACGCGCGACGATGCGAGGCCACACGTGACGACGTGAGGCCACGTGGGCAGGGGTCGCAACGCGTGGCCATCTGCCTCCATAAGAGGCCTGCCAGGCTCGCCATGGGCGGCCTGCCAGGCGCGCCATGGGCGTCCTTGTAATGACCCTAATTTCCTCATTTTGAGCCCCAAAAATAATTAAAAAATATTTATAAATGCTATAGAAAAATTCTAGAGATTTTTAAAAATTTTTAGAGTATTTTTATGTAATTTTTGGAGTTCGTTTGGTATTTTTACCAAGAAGAATAAGTTTTAAAAATAAACTAAAAAAAAAAAGGGGGTTGTAGAAGCTGGGTTTCGAACCCAGCACCCCAGACCCAAGCAAAACCGGCCCAACCAACCGAGCTGCGTTCGATTGGTTAATCATATATGGAGCGATATATATTTAACTAGTAGTTAGGAACAGTAAAATAAATTGGAAATAAGAAATGCGCGGCTGAGGAATTGAAGCCGTGATCTCTGGCTTCGGTTAAACCCGGCTAACCAACTGGGATAGCAGTTGTTACTTGAACAAATAAAGGAAGAGATTTATTTAAGTAATAGAAATTAATAATAAAGAAATAAATTGGAGAAAAACGGGTGCGGCTGAGAATCGAAGCCCAGACTCGCGGTTTCGAGCAAAACCCAACGGACCAACTATTCCGCGATTATTTCGTAGACGGATTAAGAACCTGTAATATAGTTAACTTATAAAAGGCAGATAAGTTATGAGAGGAAGGGGAGGTATTATTTTCCCGTGCCCTAAACTTCTCCTCCCCTCTTTCTCACGCGGCGTCGACCTCTTCTCGGCGAAAATGCAGCAGTAGCTAGGGTATGCTTCCGGCGGCCGACGAGGGGATTCTCCGGAGGTTCTTCATCAGTACCAGGTTTCCTCGTCGAGGCGGAGCCGTGAGCACAAGAAGAGACCGAGAGCTCGACTTCTCCGGAAACCCTAGGGCCTTTGCTTCGGTTGTAAGTCCAAGAACGCCATGGTAAGTTGCTACTCACCTGCAGTAGGATAGCTCCGAGGTTTAATCCTTGATCCTCTCCTTGTTCCCCAAGCTTTGCATGAGTTTCCTTGCTTTCTCTATTTTCGGATTCAAGTTAGCTTCTTGTTTGGATTCCGAAGCATGTTTTAAGGAGTTTTTGTTTTGATGCTTGCTGCCATGAACCCTAAGGAAAGAAGAAGAAATTGTATAGGTTAGACATGTAATTTAAATCCCACCATCCTTATGAATCGTACATCAGATTTGGTCAATTTTTAGATTGGTTTATGTTTGGGCTTTTCGGTTTTGAAGTTGTGCGAACAATGAGCCATGAAGTGAGCTGAAGTATAGAGCACGAACAGATTAGAAGACCACAGTGTTACCTTAAGCATTATAGTTAGATTTCTCTTGTTAAAACATGCTGTTCGGAATTTAGCGTTGTAGTTTAGTTATTTTTGGCTTTCTCTAGTCATTGCTGTCGTAGCTAGCTTAAGGGAATTCAGATGTCGATCCAAATCCTTTTGTTCATGAATTCTGGTGGGCATGATCAGTAAATTAGAAGGGTTACAGATTTCGGATTCCTGTTGTTGGGCAAGGAACAAGAAAGAGTTTAGTTTTCTTTAAAGCATGTAGTTTGATTTTTTTTTAGTTTAATAGAAGCATCTTTTCCTTATGCTTGTTTTGTTGGAAATGATTTAGAATGTGTAGATTCATGTCTACTTAGTTTTGTTCTAGTGTATCATGTATCAATTTGCGACAGCAGCAGTAACATGTTCTTATGCTTTGTTCGGTTGGAAACAATTCAGCATGTGTAGATCCATTGAGTGCATGTTTTAGTACATTACGAGTTAACCTTTGATAGCAGCAGTAACTTTTCCTTAGGCTTAGCTTGGTTGAAGATTTTGTTAAAGATGGTTGCTTTATGTACAGAATTAGGATTTGGAAGAGGTTAAGAATAGCATGCGTGATTTGCTTTCCTTTATTCTGATTTCCATTGTAGCATGTTAAAGATTTTGTTAAAGTTTATATGCAGAATCTCGTTAAGTTTGTTTGCAGAATAGTATGCAGATTTTATAAGTATGGTATGCAGATTTTATAAGTATAGCATGCAGATTTTTATAAGTATAGTATGCAGATTTCAGATAAGCTTAATATGCAGATTTTAGTTAAGCTTAGCATGTAGATTCATGTTAAGCTTTGTATGTAGATTTTTGTTTAAGCATTTTTAGAATTTGTTTAAACATTTCAGTCTTGTAAGAAGCATTCTTTTATTAGAAGAATCAATCAAGACATGTTCTGGGATGGTGGTATGATCTGGGGACCTAAGCCCGGTGAGCGCGCCAGAATCAACCAAGATATGTTCTGGGATGGTGGTATGATCCGGGGACCCAAGCCCGGTGAGCGCGCCAGAATCAATTAAGATATGTTCTAGGATGGTGGTATGATCCGGGGACCTAAGCCCGGTGAGCGCGCCAGAATCAATTAAGATATATTCTGGGATGGTGGTATGATCCGGGGACCTAAGCCCGGTGAGCGCGCCAGAATAGAGGGGAACTCCGGTCCTAAGTTCGGACCCCTACCAACCTAGCGCTAGAGTAGTTGTTTGATCAACAACTTATGTTACGGTACTGCTAAGTGCAACTAGATCACCACAATAGTAGGTGTATAAGTACGCATGCAAGTATGTTCAAGTCATGTTCATGTTTATGCCTATGTTTATGTTTATGTTAGACTTGCTTACATGTTTAGCATTTCAGTATGCTTTGTTCCTCCCGCTGTTAGAAGAGCATGGGTAGCTTACATGTTTAACATTTCAGCCTGTTTGATTCTTTTACTATTAGATGAGCATGAGCAGTCTTTAGTAAGCATTCAGTTAGTTCATGTTATAGATATATGTACATGCATATCGAGATTTTTGTGAGTTAGATAGCGCTTACTAAGCAGATTTTGCTTATAGACTACACTTCCTTTTACTGCAGATACAGGAAAGGAAAAGATATAGAAAGGAAGGCGACAAGGAGGTGTTCGAAGGATGTGTGATGCCAGGACTATGGAAGACTTGGGACTAGGAAAGAAGTTTTAATTTTAGTTTCCGCATTTTAGTTATTGTAAACATTTGAGATTATTCTGTTTAGATTGCATGTAGGATGAGTTCAGTTTAGTAAGTAGATATTTGTGTGTTGTTTTCTTTATTTTGGATTTATTATACTGCGTGGTTGATTGATATGTGTTCCAGCTGCTTGTGGCTGAGTATATATTGCATGTATTGTTGAATATGGTCACCGGTATAGGGGAGACTCTGTCGGAATTTTTCGGTAGGGTTTCCATGTGATTTTTTAATCATACCGGTTAAGTAGAGTTAGTAGTTAAGTAACGGTCATCCTCAGAGTGTAATAGTATAGTTAAGAAGGGTGGTCGTTACAGTTGGTATCAGAGCAGGTCCCATTCTCCAGCATCACACTTCAGCACCATCCTTGCCGTCTTCAAGTAAGAAAGTATTTAATTTTCTTTTATGCTTTCTTTATTATTTGCAGTATAGAGTATCTGTTTATATGTGCTTAGGAAAGAAGAAAATTCATGTTTTAATTTTCTATGTTTTGATACATATGCTTAGAAAGAATGGAGACAATTTTAGTTTTGTTTCTCTTATATTCATATATACATAAGTATGTTTAGAAAGGATAGAAAAGATATCAGGTATTATTCTTGGCATAACTAGATGTTAAGATAGCGGACAAGACAGTGGAGAGTCAGAAGCCCCAGTTAAGTAATTAGAACTAGAAGGACAATGATAACAAGAAAGACCCAAGCAGGAAGACGTTCGGGTAGTTTGTGAATATCCAGAGGTATTTCTAGAAGAGTTACATGGACTATCTCCCAACAGAGAAGTAAAGTTTGAAATTGAGTTGTTTCCTGACACCAGCCTAATTTCAAAAGCTCTGTATTGAATTTCTCTAGCTGAGCTAAGAGAGTTACAAGAAGAAATTCAGGAGCTACTTGACAAGGGTTTCATCCGCCCTAGTCATTCATCCCGGGGAGCTCCAGAGTTGTTCGTTAAGGAGAAAGACGGATCTATGCGGATGTGCATAGATTTTAGAGCGCTAAGCAAAGTAGCAGTTAAGGACAAGTACCCTCTTCCCAGAATAGATGATCTATTGGATCAGCTAAAGAGGGCAATAATGTTCTCTAAAACAGACCTGCGTTTTGGGGAACCATCAGTTGAAAGTGAAAGGAAGTGATGCACCTAGAACAGTTTCCAGGACCAGAAATGGACACTACGAATTTGTAGTCATGCTATTTGGTGTGACTAATGCACCTATGGTCTTCAGAGACCTTATAATAAGCCTTCCAAGGACCACTAATGAGTACGATTCGATATGAATGATAGAGGACCGAGAAGTTAAGAGACTAAGGAACAAAGAGTACCATTAGTGAAAGTTATTTGGAACCAGAAGCACGAGGGAAGTTACTTAGAAGCGTGAGGACAGTATGAGATAGAGATATCTAGAATTATTCTAAGTTCGAGGACGAACTTTTTATAAGGTATGAGGAATTGTAATGACCCAAATTTCCTCATTTTGAGCCCCAAATATAATTCAAAAATATTTATAAATGCTATAGAAAAATTCTAGAGATTTTTAAAAAATTTTAGAGTACTTTTATGTAATTTTTGGAGTTCGTTTGGTATTTTTACCAAGAAGAATAAGTTTTAAAAATAAACTAAAAAAAAAAAGGGGTTGTAGAAGCTGGGTTTCGAACCCAGCACCCCGGACCCAAGCAAAACCGGCCCAACCAACTGAGCTGCGTTCGATTTGTTGATCATATATCGAGCGATATATATTTAACTAGTAGTTAGGAACAGTAAAATAAATTGGAAATAAGAAATGCGCGGCTGAGGAATTGAAGCCGTGATCTCTGGCTTCGGTTAAACCCGGCTAACCAACTGGGATAGCAGTTGTTACATGAACAAATAAAGGAAGAGATTTATTTAAGTAATAGAAATTAATAATAAAGAAATAAATTGGAGAAAAACGGGTGCGGTTGAGAATCGAAGCCCAGACTCGCGGTTTCGAGCAAAACCCAACGGACCAACTATGTAAAATACCGGAAAATAGGCGAATATTAATAAGGGAATTTTTCGGAATTTTTGGGAATTTTTCGGGAATTTTTCGGAGCTCGTACGGACAAGTTAATGGGGATAAAACGGGACCGGGGAAAAGCCTGTTTAGGCGACCCATTTAAGCGAGGAAATGTTTATTTTATATTTTCTTTTTCTTTTTTCCTTTATTTTTCCTTTTCCTCTCCGTTTCTTTTCCTCTCCCTGCGCGTGTCGTGCCCTAAGCCTTCGACACCGTCTTCTCCTCCTAACCGGCGCCGACGGCTTGCCCTAACCGCCACCAAGCGGCGGTTCATTCTCCTCTCCCACGCGTGCATAAGCCTCGGACCAAGGGAGAAGCCGACGCCTTCTCCTCTCTATGCTTGTGCCCGCGCGACACCGCCGGCCACAGGAAACTGCAGTCGCCAACCGAAGCGGATCGCCAACCCTAGCGTCGGCCATCGCGTGCCCTAGCCGAGCCCTGCCGATCCTCTGCCGCCGTCGAACGGTGAGTGCCGGCCACCCTTCCTCTGCCCTCGAGCCGAGCCACATTGCCGAGTTCTGTTTCCTCTCTTCCGACAGAGTATCGCCGTTTCTCTTCGCGCCCAACAGCAGCACTCTGTGCCCTGGCATCATCAGCATCTGATCACTAGGCTCTGCTAAGCCTTAGTCTCACCTTCGGGAATGAGGGGCACTGATTTGGGTAAGACCAGTAGGTGTTGATTGGGGATGTTTAATATAGAGACTAATAGTTTCCTTACAGAGTCGACAACGGATTTGTGGCAGGAAAATCTTCTGGTTAGCATTGTACAACATTTGCATCTCTTGGCCGTGTGTCCACAAGAGTGACTGAGGATAAGGTAAAGAGTATGCTTGTGATACATTTAATTGAGTTTGTTTGGATAAGTTTGATTCATTATATAGTTGGTGGTTCAAGTGTAGTTAGGTCGACTTGTGGTTAAGTTAGGAATGGAACCCTAAGCTTTGAATTAGGTATAGTTAACTGTGATTAACTATTTAATTAGGGCTCCTGGAGAAAAATAATTTGGTTTAGCTATTTTGCTTATAATTAAATTTAGATAAACTATACGGTTTATTACAGGACTTTGATTCGAGACGAGCATCTCGACGTCCGAGTTGGACTGGATTGATCTTATTTCGATTGGAGGCGGGTACTTTGACTTATTTCTTTTGATATGCATAATAAAGTGTTTAACATATAGCAATGATTGTGTTATCCTTTTGATTCGGTTGGTCACTACATGATCTGTTACATGTTGTTTGTTTATTTATTATGCACTGCATGTTATTATTGACCTGACCATACATGCTTTCGGTAGTGACCCAACCATATGATACATCATGTTCATGACCTAGGGTTTATTTGATACCCTATCTGTTTGTGTACATTCCATCTGATACATTGACTTGTGGTACACCTTTTATTTATGTATGGATCTTGCTATGCTATTCATGATATTGCCATGTTTAGAGGCATGCATCATTTTGCATGATTGCATGTTGTGCGGTTGTCTGCTCCATTATTGTGAGCGCATCGTCAGTTACATGTATCTGTACACACCACCACTCATGGGTTAGTGGTATATCAGACAGGTGTGTGGCAGTGCTGCTGTTTGGCTCCGTTGGTTTAGTGTAGCAGCGTTGTAGTCGGCAGGCAGTTGGACTTTGTTTGGCTCCGTTGGTCCGCTCATGGGTAGTGTGTCTCAGCGTGGTAGCCGACAGAGATTTCCTCCCCGTCATCGTGTACCGGGAGATGAGAGCATTGCGCTCCCCCATTTATGATTTGGGGTAGGAGTATGTATGTACTCCGACAACATCCCGTCCACTCGATCACTCATCAGGGGCAGTGATGTCAGAGTGCACAGTTGTCACAGCCCTACCCACTCGAACTCACCGTTGTGTGTGAGATGGCTGACTGGCGTCAGGGGTGACCATGTCATTGGCATCATATGCATGATGCATTGATTGTTTGTGTTTGCTGCATTTATTTGGATGCATATGATTGACATGCATACAGGTTTATGACACTCTCGGTTTGACGACCCAGATATCTTTTACCTTGATACTGGTTATCAGAGCCTAAGTTTTGCGATCGTTGTTTTCGTATTTTGGATGTTTGGGATAATCTGTTACCAATTTATTTACTTGGTATCAGAGCGCCAAGTTTGGCGATACTTGTTGGATGTTTGTATTTTGGATTTTCGGGATTTATCTGATACCAATTTATTTGGTATCAGAGCGGGTTATGATACCTGCTTTTGGTGTTCTGGAGATTTATCGGATACCTGTTGTGGGTATTCTGGATATTTGGATTAGCCAGGTTTGTGAGTCAGACTGGGCATTTTCGGATTTTCGATATGGTTATGTTTCGGATTTCCGTTTCGGATTTATTTGGATTTCCGGCGATATTCTCGTTCGGAATTTTGAGGTCAAAAGTTGGGGACTGGACAGCGACGGAACATCTCCCGACAGCAAATAGGTATGATGTTTATTTTATGATAGTTATGACATGTATTAACACTTTATCTTTAGTACCTGTCTGGTTGCTGTAGCCCATATTACATGTGATGGGTTAGCCACTGATCTTGCTCGACCCTAATAGAGATCAAGGATTATAGTCTCTGGTGATTTTATATATTTTACCACCAGTAGTTTTAGCTTTTGTTACTACTAGTTGGTTAGGAGATGGAGGCACTTACCAGCCTCTGCTATTGTTAGCTGGCTAATGGATGATACCTACATATTCCTGTTGACTTAGCCAGTAGAGTTTTTATACTCATATCTTTTGGATATTAAGGTACCCGATACGATGAAAATTGGTCATTGGGGAGTTAGCAAGTTTGATCATTGTTGAGAATGGTTTGAGGTTGAGGGATATTGTGAGATCAGATATTGTGATATGTTGATTTCTAATGGTTTGTGAGAGTAAATGTTATGTGGTTGTCTGATGATCTATTACTGGATATTTGTTTTAATGGTGACATAGTGAGTGTCATCTATTTTTGATGATCTATTATATGGGTTGTCGTTGATGGTGACATAGTGAGTGTCATGTATGATATTCACAGGTTTGATGATTATAGTTGGTGATCAGATTATAAATCGGATGCTAGAGAGTTTATGGTTTAGAGTGCCTATGAGATTTTAATAAATCTGGTTAGTTTTGGTTAGTTAACAGGATGATAAAATTGATGTTTACTTCCTCTGATATTGGACTATGTGGATAAATAATGATTTGATGTTATAAATGCTAACTTGCTCTCATGGGGAGTAGAGATTTATTCATCTGATATTATGTGGGCTGATATTTTTTAGGATAAAAATAAGAGTGTCTTGATGATCTTGAATTCTGACTTTCTCTTTTGGGTCGTACACAATTATATATATGATATTATGTGGGCTGGCATTTTCTAGTTTGAGTTGAGGTAATTAGTGTTGAATTGACCCATGAACTGATTTAGTTATTTGACAATTTATTTGGGATCCAGTTGTAATTTGCTCTGGTGTCTATAAGGGTGGATTCCTTCGGATAGTTCTGTATGGATTATGGATAAATGAACCGGTAGGATTTTTGTGGTGCTGTCTTTGGTTGTCATAGTTGAAAATTTTTCTGGGTCGGCTGAGAGGATACATGTATGGAACATGATATCTGGTTGATTATGATTGGATTGGTTGTGAATTCTGGCAAAAAAAAAAAATTTGATCATATAACTCCATATGAAAGATTAGTAATGGTTTCAGATATTGAGGATATAAATTTGATTGAAGTGTTAAATGTAATCAAATTTTTCATCAATGTCAAGGCTGGATGAAAATGGTTGAGTATTGTGTTGGATTTGGATAACATAGAAGGTAAAATATGGAATGTCAAATTGACTGGATTAAATATGCTGATTAGGTATATCTATGTGGTGTATACTTGTTCAGTTATGATTATTGTGGGTGTCTAGTAGATTATACCTTAGTGGTTAGACATACATGTCTGATTGTTTATGGGAGGTATTTCGTCGATTAAATCTATGTTGTGAAATGTGCACATGTGTTTGTGTGTTTTATTTGGAGGTATCTTATCGATTTAATATGAGTTCTGATATGTGCAGATGTGTACGGTGTAATATTCGAGGTATTTTATTGATTATATTTGATTTGTGGATGCACTTGTGTCTATTAGGCTTTCTTGGAAGTATTACGTTGATTATACTCTTGGCATAGGTGGATATATGCCATGTGAGGTTGTTTGAGGTGTATTGTTGATTATGTCTATGTTGATATATGCACACGGGTTCGGTATGCATTGTTGGAGGTAGCACGATGATTTATGTCTATGTTGTGAGTAAGTGTGGTGTGCACAAATTGGATGATTATGGCGATCATACATATGTTGTGTGAGCAAGGGTGCCAGGTGTATTGTTGGTAGCAGCATGATTCTACTTATGTTGAATGCAGGATGTAGTGTCTACATTATGTCATTTGTTGGATTACCCTGTCAACCCATATTCTTATCAGTGGGTGACTCACTACGATGTTGATAGATTTGACGATGCGTTTGATTTGATTGTTGGATTGTTATACCTTTGGCTGCCACAGTGATATGTGGTTGAGTGATCTCGTGCAACCTCTAGTTGGATAGTTAGGTGCCTTGGGCACTTATGGATCGATTGTGGTGGAGCGGAGCTCCCACATATATATATTTCGGATTGCTTGTAGCGGAGCATTGCTCCCATATCTATTGTAGATACATGTTATGGATTGTTTGTAGTGGAGTGTTACTCCTACATATTGAGGATTTCTTGTGGTAGAGCGTTGCTCCCACATATGTGGTGTTTTCTGTGATAGAGCGTTGCTCTCACACGGGTGGATCTATTCTTGATGATTTGTATTATTGATGAATAATTGCAGATTTATTGTCAGGGAGGTTATGGTTAGGAAGGTCTGTGATACAGACATTATGTATCTTGGTATTATCATTAAGGCTTGCAGAGCCTTAGATGTTTACAGAGACTTGATGATTTTTGGTATTTCGAGGATGTTTGGATCGATTTCCATTGTCTTTGTTGACGATGTTGTGATTTATTTCAGATCCGCGGTGAGTCACGCACATCATCTTTGTATAGTTCCAGAGATTGTCATGATGAAAATGTCTAGATGTGAAGATCAGTAGTGCGTATTTTGGTTGTCTTCTGTGAGATGTTAGAGACACACGGTCACCAGTAGGAGTATACCGTGATTCCACAGGAGATCGAGGTTGTTACCGTTGGGAGTAGACGGAGTTTTATAGAAGAGGCTCGCAACTTCCTTTGTTTGGCTCGATATTTCCGGAGATACGTTGAGGGTTTCTCTCGGATTGCTATGCCACTGACACGCCTGACCAGGAAGGGCGTGAAGTTCACTTGGACTGAGGATTGCATGACCAGCTTCTAGGAGTTGAAGCGGAGACTAGTGTCGGTTCCGATTTTGATTTTTACCTTCTGAAGAGGACAGATATGTCCTCTGCACCGACGCATCTATTCAGGGTTTGAGCGCTGTTCTGATGCAGCATGATATGGTAGTCTCCTATGCTTCTCGTCGGTTGAAGGAGCATGAGAAGAACTACCCTGTACATGCTCTGGAGCAGGTCACCATTATTTTTGCGATGAAGATTTGGCGACATTATTTATATGGCGTTACATTTGAGATTCTCACTGACCATATGAGTTTCAAATATCTGTTTACTTAGAAAGAACTTAATCTCCGACAGAGGAGATGGATGGAGTTCCTGAAGGATTATGATTGTGCCATTAGCTATCACCCGGGGAGAGTTAATGGGGTTGCCGATGCGCTTAGCAGGAAGTCCGGAGGGACTTTAGCTTGCCACCGAGTTGTGGTCACAGACTTGATTTAAGGTTCCTCCGATTTGGGCCTTGACGGGTAAGGACAGACAGAGCAGGGTACTCTGGTTACCATGATTGCTCAGTCGTTGATCAGGACGAGGATACGAGAGCCCTAGGCTGCTGATCAGTATTTGTCAGTTCATTGGCAGTCAGATAGCTTCCGGGCAACAGACCGAGTTTACACGAGACGAGGAGGGTGTTATATACTTCCGAGGCAGATTATGCGTACCTCAGTCTCATCCAGTCTTACAGGAGCTACTTCAGGAGGCTCACCGTTCTCGATTTGCGATCCATCTAGGTGGGAACCGTATGTATCGAGATTTGAGACGTTCCTATTGGTGGAACGGTATGAAGAAAGACATCGCGGATTTTGTAGCTAGATGTCTTATCTGTCAGCAGGTGAAGGCTGAGCACCAAAGACCTGCAGGATTACTTCAGCGGATTCCTATTCCTGAGTGGAAGTGAGATCACATCACTATGGACTTTGTGGTGGGTTTGCCGAGGACACGACGAGGCCATGACGCGATTTGGGTAATCGTTGATCGATTAACCAAATCCGCGCATTTCTTAGCGATCCGGAGGACTGATTCCCTGGATCGATTAGCATATCTGTATTGTCGAGAGATCATCAGACTACATGGTGTTCCGTTGAGTATTATTTCGGATAGAGATCCATGGTTTACGTCTCGTTTCTGGCAGAGTCTGCAGCAGGCCTTGGGCACACAGCTCCGATTTAGTACAGCTTTTCATCCACAGACAGATGGACAGTCAGAGCGGACTATTCAGACTCTTGAGGACTTGCTGAGATCATGTGTTATGAATTTTGGAGGCAGTTGGGAGGACCATCTGCCGTTGGTAGAGTTTGCTTACAACAACAGCTTTCATTCGGCTATTCAGATGGCACCGTTTGAGGCGTTGTATGGTAGACCTTGTCGGACACCCATCCTCTGGGATGAGGTTGGAGAGGCCCAGTTGTTGGGACCTCATAGAGTTCAGCATGATGCAGAGTTGGTCCGTACTATCAGACGGAGGATGTCAGAGGCGCAGGACCGCCAGAAGAGTTATGTTGATCGGAGACGCAGACCACTGGAATTTTCTGTTGGCGACCATGTATTTCTGCGAGATTCACCCACGAAAGGGGTGAAGAGATTTGGCCTCAGAGGTAAGCTAGCTCCGCGGTATATTGGCCCTTTAAAGATATTGGAGAGGATCGGAGCAGTAGCTTACTGACTGGCACTACCACCGTCCCTGTCAGGCGTTCACGATGTATTTCACGTATCGATGCTGAGGAGATACGTGCCCGATCCGACGCATGTGCTGGCAGATATTCTAGTTCCAATTCAGCCTGACATTACTTATGAGGAGGTTCCGGTACGGATTCCTGACCGGAAAGAGCGTCAGTTGCAGAACAAGACTATCCGGCTGGTTAAAGTCGGATGACAGCATCATTCGGACGAGGAGGCTACTTGGGAGCTTGAGGATACGATCCGAGCTCGATATCCCCATCTTTTTATGTAAGGTATGTGATTCAATTTACCGTTCAGCATTTATACTTTCTATATCTGTTGTTAGTACTTGATGATGGTAGATAACAAAATTTGGGGACCAAATTTTTATTAGTGGGGGAGAATGTAAAATACGGGAAAATAGGCGAATATTAATAAGGGAATTTTTCGGAATTTTTGGAAATTTTTCGGGAATTTTTCAGAGCTCGTACGGACAAGTTAACGGGGATAAAACGGGACCGGGGAAAAGCCTGTTTAGGCGACCCATTTAAGCGAGGAAATGTTTATTTTATATTTCCTTTTTCTTTTTTCCTTTATTTTTCCTTTTCCTCTCCGTTTCTTTTCCTCTCCCCGCGCGTGTCGTGCCCTAAGCCTTCGACGCCGTCTTCTCCTCCTAACCGGCGCCGACGGCTTGCCCTAACCGCCACCAAGTGGCGGTTCATTCTCCTCTCCCACGCGTGCATAAGCCTCGGACCAAGGGAGAAGCCGACGCCTTCTCCTCTCTATGCTTGTGCCCGCGCGACACCGCCGGCCACAGGAAACTGCAGTCGCCAACCGAAGCGGATCGCCAACCCTAGCGCCGGCCACCGCGTGCTCTAGCCGAGCCCTGCCGATCCTCTGCCGCCGTCGAACGGTGAGTGCCGGCCACCCTTCCTCTGCCCTCGAGCCGAGCCACATTGTCGAGTTCTGTTTCCTCTCTTCCGACAGAGCATCGCCGTTTCTCTTCGCGCCCAACAGCAGCACTCTGTGCCCTGGCATCATCAGCATCTGATCACTAGGCTCTGCTAAGCCTTAGTCTCACCTTCGGGAACGAGGGGCACTGATTTGGGTAAGACCAGTAGGTGTTGATTGGGGATGTTTAATATAGAGACTAATAGTTTCCTTACAGAGTCGACAACGGATTTGTGGCAGGAAAATCTTCCAGTTAGCATTGTACAACATTTGCATCTCTTGGCCGTGTGTCCACAAGAGTGACTGAGGATAAGGTAAAGAGTATGCTTGTGATACATTTAATTGAGTTTGTTTGGATAAGTTTGATTCATTATATAGTTGGTGGTTCAAGTGTAGTTAGGTCGACTTGTGGTTAAGTTAGGAATGGAACCCTAAGCTTTGAATTAGGTATAATTAACTGTGATTAACTATTTAATTAGGGCTCCTGGAGAAAAATAATTTGGTTTAGCTATTTTGCTTATAATTAAATTTAGCTAAACTATACGGTTTATTACAGGACTTTGATTCGAGACGAGCATCTCGACGTCCGAGTTGGACTGGATTGATCTTATTTCGATTGAAGGCGGGTACTTTGACTTATGTCTTTTGATATGCATAATAAAGTGTTTAACATATAGCAATGATTGTGTTATCCTTTTGATTCGGTTGGTCACTACATGATCTGTTACATGTTGTTTGTTTATTTATTATGCACTGCATGTTATTATTGACCTGACCATACATGCTTTCGGTAGTGACCCAACCATATGATACATCATGTTCAGGACCTAGGGTTTATTTGATACCCTATCTATTTGTGTACCTTCCATCTGATACATTGACTTGTGGTACACCTTTTATTTATGTATGGATCTTGCTATGCTATTCATGATATTGCCATGTTTAGAGGCATGCATCATTTTGCATGATTGCATGTTGTGCGGTTGTCTGCTCCATTATTGTGAGCGCATCATCAGTTACATGTATCTGTACACACCACCACTCATGGGTTAGTGGTATATCAGACAGGTGTGTGGCAGTGCTGCTGTTTGGCTCCGTTGGTCTGGTGACTCAGCGTGGTAGCCGACAGTCAGTTCCGCTCTGTTTGGCTCCGTTGGTTTAGTGTAGCAGCGTTGTAGCCGGCAGGCAGTTGGACTTTGTTTGGCTCCGTTGGTCCGCTCATGGGTAGTGTGTCTCAGCGTGGTAGCCGGCAGAGATTTCCTCCCTGTCATCGTGTACCGGGAGATGAGAGCATTGCGCTCCCCCATTTATGATTTGGGGTAGGAGTATGTATGTACTCCGACAGCATCCCGTCCACTCGATCACTCATCAGGGGCAGTGATGTCAGAGTGCACGGTTGTCACAGCCCTACCCACTCGGACTCACCGTTGTGTGTGAGATGGCTGACTGGCGTCAGGGGTGACCATGTCATAGGCATCATATGCATGATGCATTGATTGTTTGTGTTTGCTGCATTTACTTGCTGCATTTATTTGGATGCATATGATTGACATGCATACAGGTTTATGACACTCTCGGTCTGACGACCCAGATATCTTTTACCTTGATACTGGTTAGTACAGTTCTCCTGTTTTTGTTTCAGTTGCATTTATCCTTCTCGTATTCAGGAGACTGTACGCATGATTAGTGTTGTCTGTTATTTACTTTATTTTGCATATCAGTTGTACCTGCTGAGTGTTGGACTCACCCCGCCTCCATTGTTGTTATATTTTCAGGTTGAGGCTGTCCGGAGCAGTTCCAGTCGCTGGTCCCCACAGCACGTAGTGCTAGTCCATCTGCTGGTCTTTGAGTTGTTATTTTATTTTAGCTTTTCTCTATCAGACTTTGTTTTAGTCTTGTTTTGGATTTTACATATGAATATTGTATGGAATCCTTCCGTTTGATGGACTTTTGGTATGATTTGGATTTTTATTCTACTACACGCCTGCTTGGACGGCAGAAGAGGTGAGTTCGTCGGATTTGAGTTTTACGAGTGTAGTTGAGTATGGTGGATTTCGAGTCAGAGTACTATTGTTTGTGATTACTATTATTAACTACGTGGTTGTGACAGCCAGAGGTTGAATATCTATATAAACTGCGTGGTGATTGTTTCTATTTATTGTTATAATTCCAGCCGCCTGTGGCTGAGGTATATGTGTTATGTAGAAGTTTCAGATTGTCCGCCGTATAGGGGAGATGCTGTCGAAATTTCTTCGGACAGGGACTCCTCTGGGGCGTGACAAACTATTCCGCGATTATTTCGTGAATAGATAAGAACCTGTAATATAGTTAACTTATAAAAGGGAGATAAGTTATGAGAGGAAGGGGAGGTATTATTTTCCCGTGCCCTAAACTTCTCCTCCCCTCTTTCTCACGCGGCGTCGACCTCTTCTCGGCGAAAACGCAGCAGCAGCTAGGGTATGCTTCCGGCGGCCGACGAGGGGATTCTCCGGAGGTTCTTCATCAGTACCAGGTTTCCTCGTCGAGGCGGAGCCGTGAGCACAAGAAGAGACCGAGAGCTCGACTTCTCCAGAAATCCTAGGGCCTTTGCTTCGGTTGTAAGTCCAAGAACGCCATGGTAAGTTGCTACTCACCTGTAGTAGGATAGCTCCGAGGTTTAATCCTTGATCCTCTCCTTGTTCCCCAAGCTTTGCATGAGTTTCCTTGCTTTCTCTATTTTCAGATTCAAGTTAGCTTCTTGTTTGGATTTCGAAGCATGTTTTAAGGAGTTATTGTTTTGATGCTTGCTGCCATGAACCCTAAGGAAAGAAGGAGAAATTGTATAGGTTAGACATGTAATTTAAATCCCACCATCCTTATGAATCGTACATCAGATTTGGTCAATTTTTGGATTGGTTTATGTTTGGGCCTTTCGATTTTGAAGTTGTGCGAACAATGAGCCATGAAGTGAGCTAAAGTATAGAGCACGAATAGATTAGAAGACCACAGTGTTACCTTAAGCATTATAGTTAGATTTCTCTTGTTAAAGCATGCTGTTCGAAATTTAGCGTTGTAGTTTAGTTATTTTTGGCTTTCTCTAGTCATTGCTGCCGTAGCTAGCTCAAGGGAATTCAGATGTCAATCCAAATCCTTTTGTTCATGAATTCTGGTGGGCATGATCAGTAAATTAGAAGGGTTACAGATTTCGGATTCCTGTTGTTGGGCAAGGAACAAGAAAGAGTTTAGTTTTCTTTTAAAGCATGTAGTTTGATTTTTTTTTAGTTTAATAGAAGCATCTTTTCCTTATGCTTGTTTTGTTGGAAATGATTTAGAATGCGTAGATTCCTGTCTACTTAGTTTTGTTCTAGTGTATCATGTATCAATTTGTGACAGCAGTAGTAACATGTTCTTATGCTTTGTTCGGTTGGAAACAATTCAGCATGTGTAGATCCATTGAGTGCATGTTTTAGTACATTACGAGTTAACCTTTGATAGCAGCAGTAACTTTTCCTTAGGCTTAGCTTGGTTGAAGATTTTGTTAAAGATGGTTGCTTTATGTACAGAATTAGGATTTGGAAGAGGTTAAGAATAGCATGTGTGATTTGCTTTCCTTTCTTCTGATTTCCATTGTAGCATGTTAAAGATTTTGTTAAAGTTTATATGCAGAATCTCGTTAAGTTTGTTTGCAGAATAGTATGCAGATTTTATAAGTATGGTATGCATATTTTATAAGTATAGCATGCAGATTTTTATAAGTATAGTATGCAGATTTCAGATAAGCTTAATATGCAGATTTTAGTTAAGCTTAGCATGTAGATTCATGTTAAGCTTTGTATGTAGATTTTTGTTTAAGCATTTTTAGAATTTGTTTAAACATTTCAGTCTTGTAAGAAGCATTCTTTTATTAGAAGAATCAATCAAGACATGTTCTGGGATGGTGGTATGATCTGGGGACCTAAGCCCGGTGAGCGCGCCAGAATCAACCAAGATATGTTCTGGGATGGTGGTATGATCCGGGGACCCAAGCCCGGTGAGCGCGCCAGAATCAATTAAGATATGTTCTAGGATGGTGGTATGATCCGGGGACCTAAGCCCGGTGAGCACGCCAGAATCAATTAAGATATATTCTGGGATGGTGGTATAATCCGGGGACCTAAGCCCGGTGAGCGCGCCAGAATAGAGGGGAACTCCGGTCCTAAGTTCGGACCCCTACCAACCTAGCGCTAGAGTAGTTGTTTGATCAACAACTTATGTTACGGTACTGCTAAGTGCAACTAGATCACCACAATAGTAGGTGTATAAGTACGCATGCAAGTATGTTCAAGTCATGTTCATGTTTATGCCTATGTTTATGTTTATGTTAGACTTGCTTACATGTTTAGCATTTCAGTATGCTTTGTTCCTCCCGCTGTTAGAAGAGCATGAGTAGCTTACATGTTTGGCATTTCAGCCTGTTTGATTCTTTTACTATTAGATGAGCATGAGCAGTATTTAGTAAGCATTCAATTAGTTCATGTTATAGATATATGTACATGCATATCGAGATTTTTGTGAGTTAGATAGCGCTTACTAAGCAAATTTTGCTTATAGACTACACTTCCTCTTACTGCAGATACAGGAAAGGAAAAGATATAGAAAGGAAGGCGACAAGGAGGTGTTCGAAGGATGTGTGATGCCAGGACTATGACTTGGGACTAGGAAAGAAGTTTTAATTTTAGTTTCCGCATTTTAGTTATTGTAAACATTTGAAATTATTCTGTTTAGATTGCATGTAGGATGAGTTCAGTTTAGTAAGTAGATATTTGTGTGTTGTTTTCTTTATTTTGGATTTATTATACTGCGTGGTTGATTGATATGTGTTCCAGCCGCTTGTGGCTGAGTATATATTGCATGTATTGTTGAATATAGTCACCGGTACAAGGGAGACTCTGCCGGAATTTTTCGGTAGGGTTTCCATGTGATTTTTTAATCATACCGGTTAAATAGAGTTAGTAGTTAAGTAACGGTCATCCTCAGAGTGTAATAGTATAGTTAAGAAGGGTGGTCGTTACAGGCCTGCCAGGCGCGCCATGGGAGGCCTGCCAGGCGCGCCAAGGGCGGCCTGCCAGGCGCGCCATGGGCGGCCTGCCTAGCGTCGCCATGTGTGGCCAGCCGCAGACCTGCCACAGCTACATGGAGAGGGGAGAGGGGAGAGGGGAGAGGGGAGATAAAAGATAAGAGAGGGATTACCTGCGCCGCCGCTGGAGATGGCTACCGCCACCGAGAACGAGATCGGATTGAGAAAAGTGGATTTGGATGTGGGAGGAAGGAATTTAGGGTTTTTTGAGAAACAAAAATATTTAGTCACCATTTTTGTCCCAGATTCTGGGACGAATCCAAGATTCACCCTCAAATCTTGGACAAATTTTGGATTCGTCCCAAAATCTGGGACGAATCCAATATTCATCCCAGAATTCAAAAAAATAATAATAATAATAAATCAATCGGAAGCCCTAAATATCGACATAGAGATGTTGGAATTTTATGAAACAAGTTTCTTTGGATTTCTAATTTTTTCATAATCTTATAAATATCTTCATCCATAATTTTCACATAATGTATTAAGTGTGGTGATTTTTTTACCACGAATTAGGTCACATTCATGTTAAAAAAATCACCACACTAAATATATTAGATTAAAATTCTGCATTAGGATATTTTTATGATCAGGAGAAAAATATAAATGCAAAAAAACTTGTTTCATAAATTTCTGAGATCTCTAAGTCCATATTTAGGGCTTCCGAATGTTTTTTTAAAAAAAATCTGGGACGAATCTTAGATTCATCCCAGATTTTGGGACGAATCTTGGATTCATCCCAAATTTAGGGATGAATCCAAGATTCATCCCAGATTTAAAAAAAATAAAAGAAAAATGAATCGAAGGTCATAGAAATTGACCTAGAGATATCGAAATTTCATGAAATAAGTTTCTATGGGTTCCTAATTTTGTACTGATCGTAAATATGTCCTCATCCATAATTTTATCCTAATATATTAAGTGTGGTGATTTTTTAACCCAAATTTGACCTAATTCAGGTTTAAAAAAATCATTACACTCAATATATTAGTTTAAAATTAAGGATGAGGATATATTTATGATTAGGAGAAAATTAGAAACCCATAGACTTTTATTTCATGAAATTTTGACATCTGTAGGTCTATATTTTAAGTTTTAGACACATATCCAAACATGCGTTGAACGTTAACATACTTAATTAATAGTAAACTATCTATGTTTCACTAAATATGGAAATAGAGATATCAAAATTTCATGAAACAAGTTTCTATGGGTTTTTAATTTTCTCTTGATTATTAAAATATCCTCATCCATAATTTTGACCTAATATGTTGAGTGTGGTGATTTTTTAAAATGCATTAGGTCAAATTCGGGTTAAAAAATCACCACACTCAATATATTAGGTTAAAATTCTAGATTATGGTAGTTTTATGATTAGGAGAAAACTATGAATGCATATAAACTTGTTTTATGAAATTTCGAGATCTCTAGGTCTATATTTAGAGCCTCTGATTCATTTTTATTTTCTTATGTATTTTTTTTTATTCTGGGACGAATCCTGGATTCGTCCCAGATTTTGGGATGAATTCCTAGATTCGTCCCAGATTTTGGGATGAATTCTGATATTTGTCCCAGATTTGGGGGTGAATACAGGTTCATCCCAAAATCTGGGACGAATCTAAGATTCATCCCAGATTTAAAAAAAAAAATTTTTTAAAAAATCATTCGGAAGCCTTGAATATGAACCTAAAGATTTCAGAATTTTATGAAACAAGTTTCTATGCATTCGTATTTTTCTCCTGATCATAAAAATATCCTAATCTAGAATTTTAACCTAATATATTGAGTGTGGTGATTTTTGACCATGAATTAGGTCACCACACTCAATATATTAAGTCAAAATTATAAATGAGGGCATTTTTATGATAAAGAGAACAATACGAATACATAGAAACTTATTTCATAAAATCCTGATATCTCTAGGTTCATATTTAAGACTTCCGATTGTTATTTTCTTTTTTTAAATTTTTTATTTTTGGGACGAATCCATGGATTCATCCTAGAATATATAAAAAAAAAACTAAAATCAGAAAGCTCAAATATGGATCTAGAGACATAGGAATTCTTTGAAACAAATTTTTATGTGTTTTTATCATTCTCCTGATTGTAAAAATATCCTCATTTATAATTTTGACCTAATTTATTGAGTGTGGTGATTTTTTAACCCGAATTACATCAAATTAGGGTTAAAAAATCACCACACTCAAAATAGAAGGTCAAAATTATGGATGAGGACATTTTTACGATCAGGAGAACGATACGAGCACATAGAAACTTGTTTCATGAAATTCTGATGTCTTTAGGTCCATATTTAAGGCTTTCGATAATTTTTTCTTTTTTTTAAAAAAAAATCAATTCTAGGATGAATCCATAGATTCGTCCCAAAAATTTGGGACGAAACCTAGATTTGTCCCAGAATATAAAAAATTAAAAAAAAAGATAAATAAAATTGGAAGCCTTAAATATGAATCTAGAGATATCAGAATTCTATGAAACAAGCTTTTATGTGTTCATATCGTTCTCCTGATCGTAAAAATGCCCTTATTTATAATTTTGACCTAATTTATTGAGTGTGGTAATTTTTTAATCTGAATTATGCTAAATTCGGATTAAAAAATCACCACACTCAAAATATTAGGTCAAAATTATGGATGAGGACATTTTTACAATTAGAAAAATGATACGAACACATAAAAACTTATTTCATGAAATTTTGATATCTCTAGGTCCATATTTAAGGCTTTCGATTATTTTTTAAAAACAAAATCGATTCTGGGACAAATCCAGTATTCGTCCCAGAATTGGGGACGAATCCATGGATTCACCCCTTATAATTTTTTTTTAATATTTTTATTTTTTTTCAATCTGGGATGAATTATGGATTCGTTCCAGAATCTGAGACGAATTTTGCGACGAAAATAGTTTTCATTGGGAATTTGCAATGAAAATATTTTGTTGCAGATTTCGTTGCTAATTTGAGTCGAATTTTGTTTTTGTCGCTAAACTTGTTGCGATTTTAGGACGAAAAATATTCGTCCCAAATTTTTATCTCTAAATCATTATTTTTTTTGTAGTGTCAGCAATTCCTGACATAATCTATATTCCATCGAGAAACTCCAACGAAATTATAATTCCGTCAGAAATCTCAAAGTATTGCCGATGAAATATCTATTTCATTGGTATGCCCGTCTGTATTACTATTTTTTTTTATAGTGTTATTGAGTACTGAAGGACTAGCTTCCTACAACAGATTACCCTTTTTATTATAGAAATCTAACAAACAAATAAATGTTGTTTTACTTACCTTAACCGTTCCTGTGCCGTTGTCACAGACAAGAGGTTGAATATCCTCGCCTTCTGCCATTCTCTAGTCGATCGACCTGCACGTAAAAACATAAACACCCTGTTTGGAAAGGCTAAGAATTGAATTCTTAGTGGAATTGGAATTCAATTCCATTTTTGGTATAAAATTTTGATATGGAATCACTCAAGAATTGAATTCTAATTCCATGAAATAGTGCAAAAGTAAATCAGACCAAAACCCATCTGATTTGGTGAGGAATTTACCCTGAAAAACTATAATTACTTAAATGCCCTTTTTAAACCCTCTTTTTTTTTATCATCTGCCAACTGCTTCTATCGGCCTAACCCTTTTTTTTTTCTATCGGCTTCTTCCTCTTCTTCTTCGCCCCTGTCGCTCCCTCTTCTCCGTCCCTGTCGCTCACAGTGTCGATTCTTCCATTTGTTCAGCCTTCGCCGCCTCAACTCTTCGGTACTCATTTCTTTTCTTTAGCTTAGTTTTCAAAATATCTCTTTTCTTCGCCGCCTCAACATGTTACTGTGTTCGATGCCTTTTTTTAGGTTTTACTGATTAATTCGTTCTAAATGCTCATTCTCTGGTCCTAAATTCTTGAAAGATCCTTTTTTTGGTCGCATTATACCAGTTTTCTCGTTGAGAGATGCTCATTTTATGATTATGATCCATTTACTACAAGAACCTGAAGCTTACATTCTAAGTTATTCTATGCTTGGAATGGTTGATGACAATTGTGGCAAGTGATCTCCAAGCAAGTAGAGCTGACCCTTCTGGTTGCTATCTCCTTTAGCCTCTCTGCTTTCTCCACCTCTTCTCTTGCTTGCTCCCATACTAGCTTGGCTCGTGCAAACTCTTTCTTTGCTAAGTCCAGCTCCCTCCTTATTAGCTCCCTTGTTCTCTCAATATAAGCTTTCTCAACAGCTGCAAGTCGGATCTGCTCAGCAATATGCTGCCTTAATAATTGTAGTTTTTTGGCATAGCTGTTTGGTTCCTCTTTCACAGATGTCCATGGTGTCCTAACACTTATCGATAGATTAAGGTCGGGCAGAGAATGGATAGTAAGATCACATCCTACCATGGAGGTTGGCGATTCAGAAGGAAGAGAGGCTGAGGATTGCACTAGTAGTTGCAGCTCTCTTGGACGATTATCTTCCATGGAAACCTAGAAAGGCAATTCAAGAGAGTTCTGAATTATGGCTAGTCACTAGTTGAACTCTTTATATACTAACTTCCCTACACCCAACCTTTGTCAGCATCCACCACTCTTGTTAAGGTGTAAATTTTGAATTTGTAAAAATTGGGTGTATTCTTGTCAGTTGCTTTCCCCCCCTGTTTTTACAGCTCAGCAACTATCCTAATGGTTTGCTGTTTGTTAACTACGAAAGTGACTTTGGTGTTTTTTCCTTTTTTTTTCTTATGCTAGCAAGTAAAAGGTCATATTTTTTTGCTATTGATAAATTACTGCTTTGCTAGATTGACCTCTCCTTTTTCGAATATACTAATAAAGAAATGTCATTGGCATTTTTTTGCTTCGAACTAACAGTAGGAAGATCCTCATTTCAATAATTTTAATTTTGTCACCATTGTTACTAGTCTTAGCCACAGTTTTGTGCCTTGTTTACAACTTTATTATCTTGAAAATTGAAAGACACTTACATTGTAGGTAATATGAGGCAATTTGATATAAATGCAATCTTAGCCATAGTTGCTTATGCTGGTTATTTAGCTTGCATGCAATATATGACTCGACATGTGTCTCGTATTGAAAGACCAACTACCCAATCACAACGATGTAATGGAAATCAAGTGCGCCGAGAATTGATGGCTCAATTAGAAGCCCATTATAACGCATGCTCTGTAATACGCATGAGTTATGATGCTTTCACTCGATTAGTTGCAATACTTCGTGGAAGAGGACTTCTGAGGGATAATCAATACAGTTTTGTTGAGGAACAAGTTGCTAAGTTTCTACATATTTTAAGTGGTCAAGGACGTGTTCGATCAGAAAGTTTTTTCTTTCGTCGATCTACTGAGACCATTAGTCGTCATTTCCACAAAGTTCTTAGAGCTTTAATAACACTTCAAGATCAATTTTTAGTCCAACCAAATGGTTCTACTGTCTCACCACAAATACTCAATAGTGGAGGAAGATTCTATCCATACTTTAAGGTATTTTTAAATATAAATATTGTTTTAAATTTTTTTTTGCAATGTCACATGATAATGATTACTGGTTTATGTTGAAACTTTTAGAATTGTATCGGTGCAATAGATGGAACACATATCCGAGTGAAGGTTTCAAAAGAAGATGTGTCAAGGTATAGAGGAAGGAAAAACTATCCTACAATGAATGTCTTGGCAGCTTGTACTTTTGACTTGAAATTCACGTACGTATTACCTGGGTGGGAGGGCTCCGCTTCAGATTCAAGAATTTTAGATAATGCGTTAAGTAGAGAAGATAATCTAAATGCCCCTCAAGGTATTAAGTTTTTCCATAAATGTGTTTCATGTCTATTTAAGACTCCTGAATTTTTTTATATAAATATTTTAAATTCTATTTTTTAGGTAAGTTCTACTTGGCCGATGCTGGATATATGTTGAGGTCAACATTTCTCACTCCATATCGAAGCACTCGATATCATTTGAAAGAATATTCTCGACATCCGCCTGAAAACCCAAAAGAGTTATTCAACTTAAGACATTCCTCATTACGCAATGCAATTGAAAGAGCTTTTGGTGTTTTGAAGAATAGATTTCCAATATTAGCAGAAATGTCTAGATATGATGTAGAGACAGTGAGTGAAATTGTTTTAGGATGCTGCATCTTGCACAACTTCTTAGTGGATTTTGATCCAGATGAAGAAATTATTGCACAAGTTGATAGGGATCTCATGAATAATGAGCCTGATCATGGACTTGCTAATGGAGCAATTGCTAGAGGAGAAGATGGACGAAGGGGGGAAATCTTAAGAGACTCTATTGCCACACAAATGTGGAATGATTATATAACTAGACATTGATTTTTTTTTGTGTGTATTATTGTTGCTCTCAAACATGAACTAGAGTTGATGTATGGTTTGATTTATTAGTTGTTATTGGATGTGACATTATAATGGATGATTAACTTTCATGTTTTATAATTTATTATTGTGTTATTTTAATTTCAGTACATTATAGGTGGTGATATGGATGCTGAAAAAGTTTTTGAAGTGGGAGGAAATGATTGTAATGCATACTTTAAGTGGACCACAGAAATGGATGGTGTGATGCTTGAAGTTCTTAGGGAGCAAAAGAGTAAGGGTCAAAAGGAAGATAGAGCTTTTTCTGCTGAAGCATATAGGAAGGTGGTAGAGGAAATTAATGATAAATTTTCTTTGAACATCAACAAAACCAAAGTGATGAATCGTCTCAAAACTCTTAAAGAACAAATGGTGCTATCAAAAGAAATTGAGTTGAAAAGTGGAATAGGATGGAATGATTCTTTTAAAACATTTGAGGCTCCTCTAGAGGTGTGGAAATCTCTGATAAAGGTATGAGTATTTTATTTCATTTCCTATAATATAGTTGGTAGCATCTTCCTTGCACATGCTTGTTTACGAACTTTCTTATTGTGATTTCCTTTTGTTACTAGGCCAATCCAAGGTACAAAAATATCAAAGGAAAATCCCTTCATCACTTGGAGATTCTCAGAGAGATATATGAGAAAGATGTAGCAACTGGAGCTCAAGCTGAGAGTGCTAGAGAAAAAGTACAAAGGTGGGAAAGGGAGGAGACTCATATTACTATTGATGAAATTGATGAGATGCAAGCAAACAATCATGTTTATTTGGATAAGTTTTCTACCTTTGATTTTGAAAGTGTGTCATCAACACCGGGATCACAATTTGGAATATCAAATCCTTTTGTACCTAATGCTTCAGTTGCGAAAGGTAAAAAAAGAAAAGCACCAATGACAAATGAGTACTCATCCCAATTAAATGAGGTGTCTTCGGCAATGAAAGATATTGCACAAGCTATTTTAAATACAAACACTCAAGTTTGGAAGCCTGCAGAAATATATGAAGCAGTAGCTAAATTGGGTTTGGAGGTTGACAAACTTTTTGAAGCTGTTGAATTACTAAATGAACATCCTAATCTTATTGGAGTTTTTTTTGGTTTCCCAGAAGAGCTACGCTTGCAATGGTTAGCTAAAAAGTTAAGTTGGTGATTTTATGTATGTATTTTTTGGGTGGGAAAGTTGTTGTGTTCATACAACAACTTAACTTGGTACTTTGGTATATTTTTGGGGGGAGAAGTTAGGTTTGCTACGGTTTGGTGAATTATTCTTTGGAAGACTAATTAGAGAAATTTTGTTTATATAATCCTTTTCATTTCTCTTTTAGTTTCTGTAATCGAATTGATTTGTCACTGTTCTTGTTCCTAATTTGCTCTACAATATGAAGTATGAATTCCCAAAATATTGAAGACAATATTACACTTGGAAGGATTGGATGGTGACCTCAAGAGGACCCGAAGACTCAAATTCTGGCCGCCACTAGACGAGCTACTAGTTGAGAAATACAAGTTTCCTGAGGCTGATGCCTGCAAGTTTACCGAGTTCCTGTGCCCCCTACTTGACATTGCTTCAGAAAATCAGCCAACCGCAGCATAGTGTCTGCAGCATCCATGCCTTAGGATCAAAGATGCAAAGCCCTGTGGCAAACAAAATGAAGTCATTGTTGGAAAGCTAGAGGTTGGCATGACTAAGCTTAAAGTTCAGGTGAACTAAGAGCCTTTTTCTTCGTACTCGGCACACACATCAAGCATTCTCTTTGCGATGTTTATTCCTCCACACATTACTATGATGCGGTCGACATTGGATCGCTACGACATTATAGAAAGCAGTTTCAACACTGCAGCATGGTGGTGATGACAACATCAGCCTACCATAATTTTGTGTAAAATATATCTTTTTTATTGTACAATCTATTGTCTTTATTTTATATATTTTATTTAAGAAATAAATTTCCTTCTCTAAATTTAAAAAAGTATTATTTATAAAATTTAAATTCCGTGAATGATAGAGTAGCAGGTAAAAATTTATTAAATAGAGAATGATAGAGTAGCAGGTAAAAATTTATTTTATACCAAATATAAAATTTAAAATAAATTTTATATTTAAGGGAGTTGACGTGCATGCTCTTGCTGAGCTTTGCCTTTCAATAAGCTCATTGACGGATTAACCTATATGTTGAGAATGCTTTGTTTGACCTTGTACTCTGCTGTATTAGAAATTATGCAAGTCAACTTCTTGATGGTGTTCTGGGTTTCTAACAAGCTACTGTACGAAGTCAAATTATAGTTTGAAGCTTTGCTATGGTGTAATCGAATGGAAGAATAAGAGTATAAGTATCTTACAGAGTTTGAAGCTTTGCTCGAGTCATTTATGCTGACAATTTAAAACTGATATGCTGCCATCTGCTCTGGAACAATGAAAACTGGCGAATCTTACAGACATGATCTTAAAGCTGGTAAATCTTAGACTCAGCGATCGGAGGAGGCAGGGAGGCATGCTGCCATCTGCTCTGGAACAAGAGTGGTATGCTAACATTTTTTATGGAGTTTTTGTTATTAAATGGTTAGTTATGAGGATAAAATGGTAAATGTATAAGAATGGAATTCAATTCAAATAGATTCCAAATTAAGGAATTCAATTCAATTCTGTTATTCACTAATTCATTCCAAACATAGGAATTGAATTGAATTTCTGCTAGAATTCAATTCTTAATGGAATTCAATTCAATTCCTTCACTTAAGTTGTTTCCAAATAGGGTGAAAGGGATACAGTAAATGAGTATTTGGATCATTAATGTCTCCCTTAGTATGGCTTGCCATGTGTAAGATTAGACAAATACCGAATGTGGATGCAAGAAAATGAGAAGATTAATTAAGAGAATCACTTTGAATTTTGGCTCACTTCGATTTCTTTCTTTTAAGATTTGATCGTGGTGTGGCGATTTAAAAGGGGAAAAGAAGCATAGAGAGAGGATTCATTGGGCTATTGTAAGTGAGAAACAATGGACATCCGGGTACTTCTATGTGGCAATATAATTCTATGGTGTAAACTATCGTTAAATATTCAAGTAAAAAAGTATTTCTAACATTTAAATACAATTATTAATATCATGTTTGTCTATTTTACTTTTATCTAAACTTAATATTTATCTAAAAATAATAATTTTATTTTGCAACTAAAAGTGTAAATCTCACAAGGAATTAATTCCAAAATAACATGTTTGTATATGTTAAAATGATGACACTCTCTCTCCCATGTCCTATCTTGGCCTTGATAGCTGTGATTTGAATAATATAATAAAAAAGATGAGATAAGCAAACAGCAAAGTCCACAATTTCTTGTGAAATTCACTATTTTTAAAAAATATTGTAAGCTTTTAGTACTAAGAATTAAAGTTGGGAGGAAAAAATAAGAGAAAAAAAAATCAAAGGGCCCAAATTAAGAGAAACATGCGCCTCTTTTTGAAAAAAAAAAATAATTAAATGGGCACCTATTAGTGATTTCATTTGGAAAATATCTTTTGATCTAGTATTTTTGTAACAGCTACAGATAATTACTATAATGTATAAAAGGTATCAAGTAATTGTTATAATATGTAGAAGATATCCAATAACTGTTATAATTTGTAGAAGTTATTTAATAGTTGTTACCGTATATTAAGGGTGAGTTTAGGATTTAGAATTACACCGTGTAGAAGCCACCTAGTAATTGCTACAATGATTATATGTTAACTAGTACTTACTACAACGAGTTTAGGATTGTAGCAATTACATAATAACTTCTATAATTATTTAGCTCATCCTAAACACATTGTATCAATTACTAGATAACTTTTATACAATATAAATCTTAAATCTCAAACTCACCCTAAATGCGCTTCTACATGTTGTAGAAGCTACTTAGTATAATATTGTAACAGTTATATAATAACTCCTATAACTGTTTTAATGTAATTTTGATTAATTTAAAGTAATTTTAATGAAGATTAATAACTTTGATTAAATTGGTAAATAGTATTTTAATATAATAATTTTCAAAGATCTTAAATCCTAATTCATCCTAAACACATTGTAGCAATTACTGAATAACTTTTAGTAACTACTGGAGAGCTTCTGCACGATATAAACTCTTAACCTGAGATTCATCCTAAATATGTTATAATAATTACTGGGTATCTTCTATACGATGCAGTAACTCCCAATAGCTACTACACCAATGTTGGATCAAGGAGTATTTTGGGATACAATCATTTTAGGGACGGCCCTTTGATTTTTTTTTTTTTTTAAAGAAACGCTCTTTTAATAATTTGTAATATTTGGGGTGCCCTTGTGTTTTCCCATAAAAAAAACTCTTTAATTTTATTTAGGTTGGTTTGGAAATGGCAACCGCTACTTTTTATTTGATCCATTCTCTTGATTACTTCCCCTTTGATGCTAATCAAAATATGCATCATTTTTTAACAACATTTTCATCATCATATTCTTTGATTTCTATTTATCTCACCAGACAATGATATACTTCATGAAAGTAATGGTAATGGAAGTTCCAAAAGGGATCGACACAATGTATTATTTCTGCAGGACAATTACTAAAACAAGTCACAAAGGGATGAACGCAACAAGCAGCAAAATTGTACTATAGCAGCAATTCAGCTTTCTCCACCAGGAATTCTACATTCTTCATTTTTAGGCAACTTTCTTGCTATCGGGCAAATGGTTCTCGATCGAATGAATTTGGTTTAGGAGGTTCTGGTTGTCCTCTAAGAGACGGTCATATTTGATAAGCAAGTCGTCTGATTGTTTCTTGAGAGCTTCTGCCTTTAGTTCGGCAACCTTTGCTTCTTCTGTTCTCTCCTGCGTCTCAAACTTCAGTCGTTTTACTTGTTGATTCAGACTTGCAATTTCTGTATCTCGCGTCTTGATCTCATCAGAACCCCCACCCTTAGCTTCTTCCAATGACCGGTTTTGTTTCATCACTGCTTCCATGCTCTTTCTTAGCCCGCGCAGTTCTCTAACGTAATGGTGCAGACGGTCAATTATGAGGGCAAGGAAAAGGGAATAACCTGCATCATGCAGATGTAGTTTATCTAATACCACTAGTAGTTTTTGCGAAATGCCAGTTTATGTAAAATATTGATATCAATGATTCAAAATTCAGAAAGATGCATATTATCAGAAATCAAGAAGATGCTCTCATTTGCAGAACAATAGCATGGATGTTTAGCATATGAGAGAAAAAAATAAATGAACACAACAGGAATACCAAATATTCAACAGTATGGCTGCCAAAGTATATAGTGGCGATATACTACAAGTCGCTATAGTCACTTTCATGATTTCTACATATTAGTAGGCCAGTTGTATTAATCTTTTACATCTGCACTATATCATGAAAATCAATATCAAATTAATTTTACTTATGAATCCATCATTCAATTCATATTTTCTTGAAGATGTGGTCTAAAACCTCATAATGTTCTTGTAAATCTAGCAATAATCGGATTACAACAGTTACTCTGTCATCATAAAAGAATTATTGCATCTTAAAGACAACCAAGGTTTTCTAGTAGCCCAGAAGAATGATCATCCAACAAGTTGCCTCTCAGAATCCCAGGTTATGCATTTGGATTAGATAACAAAAATGCAGTAAGAAATAAAAATCCTTGCGCAACAGCTTTTCATCAATGCAAGAGGAGGGGAAAGTTATTGTTCATAACCTTAGCTTTGAAATTTAATCTGTTCATGACCTTAGCTTTGATAATAAGTTATCTTATAAGTGACTACAAAGGCTAAATTTTTGGGTAACTTCTGAATTTGGAATCAGGTTGTGATTCATTATCCCGGTAAGCTCTCCCCTCAACAGTCACATCAAATTGCAATATAAACAATGACTATAGTTGCTAAAAGTTGCTATAGTTGCTAAAAGTATCAAAAGTAGGAACTAATTATAAATTATTTAACGACTTAGCCTACAATTATAAATTGTGTGTAAGTTACTTTAACAGTTTTCCCCTGTCTACTGATATACATTCCTTGTTTGACTACAAGTGAATCACATAACTAACAACTCTAAATTGACAAGAAATAAGTTAATTCCTTTTATGAAAAGAAAAGTTGCATTACTCTTGTGAGAACTTTTAAGGAAAACATGTCACGAATTAGGAACAAGGTGACTTTATGCCTAGCTAGACATTTAGAAACAAATCTCATGGACTTATATGATGGCAACATTTAGTCATAGATCCTAAGGATTTGCCTATCCATTTATGAAAAGAAAAGTTGCATTACTCTTGTGAGAACTTTTAAGGAAAACATGTCACGAATTAGGAACAAGGTGACTTTATGCCTAGCTAGACATTTAGAAACAAATCTCATGGACTTATATGATGGCAACATTTAGTCATAGATCCTAAGGACTTGCCTATCCATACGCAACATCTAGTTGAGAATCAACTAGACAAATATATCAAAACCTAAGGAGAAATAGAGGTCATGAGTGTTTATATAAATCAATTTAAAGAGATATGTGTCGAAAAAGAATTGCTAGACAACATACAATTTTAGGGACTCCCCAAGGGAATGGAGTCACTGAGAGAAGCAAGAGAACTCTCGTAGGTATGGTTAGATCCATGATGGCATCAACAAATTTGCCTATATCTTATGAGAGTAATGCCTTTCCAGCTACGATGTGGATGTTCTAACCTTCGGTATCTTCTAGACTTCTACTACTTATGTGGCAAAGGTGACTCGCTCACCCTAGCGCCCCTCGTCGCTGGCCCCACAGCAAAATGAAGGGAGTAAATCACAGTGCCCGAGCTACCTCTTTAGATGGGAAAAAACATAACATCACATATCTTCCAAACATAGACTTCTATTACTTATGAACTTTGGACCAGAAGTTATACATGTAATTTCTCCCAGTGATTTCAAACTCAATTCATGAGTACAAAGCACACAATTCAATCTCTAGACCCGTCATCCTTTGGTGAATAACAACTCATAAAGTTTATTTATTCCACACATTTACATTACAAAGATTTTCTATCAGTTTGTTGTCCCACTTCATCTCCCATATGTTTATAGGCCTTTGCTCCATCCGACTCCTGATTACCAAAGTTGCATGACCAATCATGCTAGAGCGGGCAAAACCACCAAAATTCCCTATTTCTTTAACATTCATATCAGATCTGATTACTAACTTGCTCATGCCAAGTCTTCTTGACACGAATCTGCCGACCCCCACAACCTGCCCTATTTCAACGACGACTCATCATGATTTGATTTTGGTATAGAATTTTTAAGTAACAATAATCGCATAACAAATTTGCAATTGTGAACTTTGATTTATTTTTAGCGATCAAAATCATATACAGAATCAGGAAAAAAATCTATAAAAAATCTTTTCCAGGGAAGTTCCCTTTTTCGTGGGTTAAGCTTCGATCATGATACGATAAATATGTCCACGATTCACACACACCATAATGCGATCATAAAGACGGCGGAACGAGAAAGATCTAGATGGCAGAGCGTACGTACCCATGAGGGAAGCTTCAAGGAGGTGGCGGCTCATGAGGACCTGGTCGGTGGGCGTGAGGCCGAGCTCGTCGGATCGGTTGCGGATCTGGGCCATGCTGTAGAGGCTGGAGCTGAGGACGACGAGGACGGTGCCGGCGACGGTCTTCACCATGACTGGGCCGCGGCCGCGCTTGAGGCGGTCGAGGGCGAGAATGGCGAGCTTGCGGAGCGGCGTCTTGAAGAGAAGTGACAACGCCACCGCCACCTCCGCGGTCAGCACCGTGAACAGAAGTTGGATCATCTTCCTCCCCCCAAATCGGATCGCAAGCAGCAAGCAAGAAGATGAAATGGATCGATTCGATGGGTTCCAACGCCTCCAACAGAGGAATTCTATGGGCAAAGCGAACTTGTTTTCCAAAATGTTGACAAAAATTGTTAAAAGGTCTAAAAACGGAAAGATATCCTCGAAATGTTCCACCCAACGCCACGTGCACCTAATTAAATTCATGAGGTAATAATAATAATAATAATAATAATAAACGTGATATAAATTTTATAATATACAATACTTTCATTCTCACAAATAGAAATATTTTAAAGAACATCAACGGCACGCAAAATCTATAATTTTCAAATCCATTTTTATAATATAAAATTTATAATCGTGTGTCAAAAAAAAAAAATATATATATATATATATAATTCAAACGGACCACGACACATTACTGAGGTCTCACACCGAATCTCATCATCTCACTATAAGGTCGCAATCAAGGAAAGACCTCACTGTGAGGCTATGGCCAAAGCGAGACCTCATTGTGAGGCTACCGCCAAGCAATCACTAAAAGAGGAGAGGCAACGGGAGAAGATCGTGCATACCGACAATATGCATGTCAGTGCCGAAGATCGAAGAGGAGAGGAGAAGAGCGTGCCAGAGATCGGAGAGAAGGTTGATTAGAGAGGAAGATTTTAGGGTGTTGGGAAGAAAAATCGAGAATAAAAATCTTAATTAGAAAATTAATTAGTGACGGAAACTTAATTGAGTCGCTAAAATAGTGACAAAAACTTATTTTGTTACTAAAATAGCGAGGGGATTAAGTTTTAGTAGCTAATTAAATAGGTTAAATAAGTATAGAGATGGAATTGACAATGAAATTTAATTTTTGTCACTAAATTACGGACCATAATTTTTTTGGTCGCTAATTAGTGACGAAAATTAAATTCCGTCATTAATTGCTTTTCTTGTAGTGAATTATATGATGAAAAGCAATAAATGATATGATTTAATTAATAAAATTTTGAACAATTGTCAATGAAATTGATCACCTTCATATAACAATCAAACATTAAATGCATAGAAGATCTCAATATCTATAAAGTTTGGCATACTTAACTAGCAAATAAAATTATAAATATATGAAAAATTAACACTATATGTTTTTCCAACACTTAAATTTGTAATCGAAAGAGATAAAGTAAAAAAAATTTACCTCAATCAAAATGAGTTTGTCGTGGAGCGTTGGCAAAGCGACGATGACAGCGTTGGCAGCAAATGACAGCGGTGCTGGTGATAGCGGCGATAGCAACGTGGATGACAATGACATCAATGTGCGGTGAAGAATTTTGAGGGTAAAATTAAGGTTAGGGAAAGAATAATAAAGGGATTATGAGAGGAAGAAGACCACGGGAGAGAAAAAAGGAGAGGGGAAAGGAGAGGGGATTAGGAGGAGGAAGAAAACACAGGAGGGGAGAGGGGCAAAAATGTATGAGCAATGGGAGAGAGAAAAAAAAATATCCAGAGAGAAGAAAAAAAAGGGTTGGCGGAAAGAGAGAAAAAAATGTTTGGGTTCTTGTTTATTTTAATTGAATATTTTGTGAAAAAATCTTGAAATATAACTAAATCCTTAAAAAAAATCATTGTATTAATTTTTTCCTCCAAAATTTCAAGGGGGGGCAGTCGCACCCCCTCGGGCCCATATAGCTATGCCCATATATATATATATATATATATATATATATATATATATATATATATATATATATATATATATATATATATATATATATACACACACACACAATTTTTTTTATTATTAAATTCTTTTTTATTCTTTCTCCCCTTCCACTCTCTATTAAAAACCCGTGGCTCAGTAAGAAACCCCTCGACTTTCCAAATCTAAATTTTCCTCGCTCTCGCTCCTTCCTTTGTCGCCTTCTTCCATCACTCTTGCTCCTGTCGTCAAGCAAAGCAAAGAATAGACATGCTAAGCACAGCTTACAGCCGTTTGTTTGTTCTCGAGCTAGCTGGAAGTTCCACAAACTGTCACCGCAAACAAAGTCGACACTCCATGTTACTTAGCACCTCTCTCCATTCTCGGTTTTTAATCTCTCAACTTCCCCAAATCTCGCTCTCGCTCCTTCCTTCGCCACCATCTTCCGTCGCTCTCGCTCTTGCTGGCAAGCAAAGCAAAGAAGAGGCAATCTTACAGCCACATGCTTGTTCTCGAGCTGGCTAGAAGCTCCCCAAATTGTCACTGTAAATAAAGCCGACGCTACACGTTGCTTAGTACCCTTATCCATTCTCGATTGTAAGCTTCTCCAATCACTGTTTGTTTTTCAGCATTGTACAATATTTTTTATTAAGATTTATGCTACAATGTACAAGCCTCAACTGCTACACCTTGTAACAACTACTTGGACAGTTAGCTGCTACATGTTGTAGCATCTACTTGGATAGTTAGTTGTCACAACGTGTAGCAACTACTCGATAAGTAAAGCAAAGGAGAGGCAAGCTAAGCATAACTCAGTCGTATGCTTATTCTCGAACTGGCTGAAAGCTCCCCAAATTGCCACTGCAAACAAAGCTGACACTACACGTTGCTTAACACCTCTCTCCAGCCGTATGCGGAGGTTTTTATTTTTCAAGCCCGACTGAAAGATGTCTTCTTTGAGAAAATGTCTTCTTCCAATAAAGGATGAAAATCTCATTATTTTTTCATCCAACTAGGCTTGCCAATATCTTGGTTGATCGACTAGCAAATGAATTTGCCCCCGGATCAGAGTTAGGCGACCATTGTTGGAAGTCCACTTTTGTTTCAGGGTCAAGAGCATTAGCCGACCTAAAGTTTGACATCCAAAAATTCTCCAAGAGGGTGTTCTCTACATATTCGGGCTGAGTCCGATGAAGATGAGATTGCCCTTCACTTTTGGTAAGAAACACAACCTTGAATCTTATATTATAGCTAACTGAGGTCATTTCTCTCTTTTATAGCTAGGATAATGTGGGAAGCCTTCGTGGATGAGACTTGAAACTCAACAAGGATGAGCTAAACGGTACAGAGAAGCTGAGCTAGAAAATCATAGTCAACTGCTGACCTACTCCATTATCAAAGCCAATGTAAGTGAGATGCCAGCCAGTGGGGGCACGGGATAGTGACACGGTAGTAAGCATGGGGGAAATTCAACCACCCCACCCCTCCATGGTGCCTGTGCGGGTATCCTCGGAGTCCACGGAATTCGATGATTCGCTCAAGATCTGTCACAAGAGACCTCGATCAATGACCCCCCCTGTTGGGACACTAGTAAATACTCCTTTGGTGCATCCTCCTTCTATCCATGGGAAACCTCTAGTCCATTACAAGAGGAGCAACAACAATAGTTGGGGAACCATAGCTACCCCGCTTGACCCCTCCACCAACCAGTTTTCTAGTTAGTCACCTTCCCCCTCATAGCCAACTGGCCCCATTTTTCCCCAACAACTTTTCACACTTCTTCCTTTCTCGATCGACCCAATTCGGAGGGCTTCTACATCCATACCTAGTTTGTCTCGTGGGCCAAGTACCCCAACTAAAATAAGTGCAACGATTGGAGTACCATCCCAAAAGGGGTCAGTTGTGTCCCCTTCAAATCCATTGGTACTCCAACACATCACAGGGTTGAGAGGTAAACTTGTCGAGGCTTGGGAGGACGACATGGGGCGGCACAGTAAATGGTCACCGTGCAGCTTGATGGACAGATTCATTTAAGACATGATTGAGATAAATGCTAATTTTAGTAGATAGTCCCTGTTACTAGGATAACCTTAATATTATTGTATTTCTGTCAGTTTTGGATTATGGGGATAACCATTTGCTACACTTTGGTGGACTTGGATCAGGCGAACTAAGCCTTGAAAAAAAATGAGTAGATGAGTTAGAATCTACTTTGGCTCCTCCTGATCAGGCCCTAAAAGAGCTTGCTAAATTGAAGTTGGAGGTTGTGGCTCGAGCGAGATTGTTGCTTCAAACTGAGAAGGTCCTCATCGAGGAGAAGGGGAGGGTTGCCACTCAGTTAGGAACCATTAAAAGGCTCAAAGACAATCCGCAGGTTTGCGAGTTCCAACTCAAGTTTGAGAGCACAAGGAAGATGAGGACCATTCCCGATTTGGACAAGAAAATTGTTGAGTCCACGCCCCTTTCTATCAAATTAAAAGAGATGATTGTTGCCCATGCATCAGAGATGGTCAGGAAAGCAACTGAGTTGGTGGCCAAGGAGGTGTTGATCCAAGATTAGCAAAAAGCTTTAGAGGCTTAAAGGGATGAGTTGGTGGCTATGAAGGCCGAGATGGAAAGCTACAAGGTTGGATAGGCCGAGCTCTTTGAGGCTAAAAAAATAGAGGGCCTCCACTCCAAAGAATTCAATGGGCTTCTAGGCAAGAAGATGGTAAAAATATTTTCCAGTAGATCTAAGGGAGTCATAAAATAACTTTGTGAGGCTGGGTATCTAACGACAAATCTTCCTATAAATTTCATAAGCTACTAGAAGATTTTCGATGATATCCTATATGATGTCTTCCCTGATTTTGCTTAATTTAGGTTTTTTGCAAACTCTTGTAATATTTAACAACTTTTTTATACTTGGGTTTTTTTGCAATGGAACAATCGAACGTTTGCTCTCAACTTTTCCTCATTAAGTTAGAATTTTTAAGTGTGAAATATTTCCACCGAGCGAATAGCTGAGAGAGCGACTGATTGGATGCCAAACGAGCGACTAGTGGGACGTTGAATGAGTGGCTAAGGGGGTGCTGAATGAGCGGCTAGTTGGATATCGAGTGAGTGGCTAATGGGATGCCAAGTAAGCGGTTGAGTGGATGTCGAGTGAGTGGCTGAGTGGAGTGCCAAACAAGTGGCTGAGTGGGGCTAAGCAAGCGGCTGAGTGGGTGCCGAGAGAGCGGCTAGTAGGATGCCTAGCGAGCAGTTGAGTGGGTGCTAAGCGAGCGGTTAGTAGGATGTCGAGTGATCGACTGAGGGGGTGCTGAGCGAGCGGTTAGTAGAATGTCAAGTGAGCAATTGAGGGGATGTCGAGCGAGCGACTGAGGGGATGCCAAGCAAGTGGCTAGTTGGATGCTGAGCAAGCGCTGAGTGGGATGTCAAGCTAGTGGCTAGTAGGATGTCGAGCAAGTGGCTGAGGGGGGTGTTGAGCGAGCGGATAGTTGGATGTTGAGAAAGTGGCTAGTGGGATGTCAAGCGAGTGACTGAGGGGATCTCGAGAGAGCAACTAGTTGGATGCCAAGTAAGCAGCTAATTAGATGCCAAGCGAGCGACTGAGTGGATGTTGAGTAAGCTATTGAGGGGGTGTCGAGTGAGAAAATAGTTGGGTGTTGAGCGAGTGGTTAGTTGGATGTCCAACGAGCTGCTAGTGGGATGCCAAGCGAGCGACTGAGAGGGTGTTGAGTGAGTAGCTAGTTGGATGTTGAGCCAGTGGCTAATTGGAAGTTGAACAAGCGGCTAATGGGATGTCGAGCGAGCAACTGAGTAGATACCGAGCGAGTGGTTTAGTGTTGGGTACGTGGGAACCACAATTATAACTCGGTCAAGAGATATAAGAGTATGAGTTTTTACCAACCAGAGGGTCATTTGGGAACATGAGACCACACTTATACCTCGGTCAAGAGATGTGAGAGTCTAAATTTATGTTGACCTGAAGGTCATTTGGGAACGTAGGGACTACACTTATAACTCAGTTAAGAGTCTTGAGAGTTTAGATTTTTATCAATCGGAAGGTCATTTGGGTGCATGGGGACCATCCTTGTAGCTCAGTCGAGAGATGTGAGAGTTTGGATTTTTGTCGACTAGAAGGTCGCTTGGGCGCATGGGGGTCATGCTTATAACTCGGACAAGATATGCAAGAGTTTGGGTTTTTACTGATCAGAAGGACGTTTAGGCACGTGGGGACCATAATTATAACTCGGTTGAGAGGAACAAGAGTCTAGGTTTTTGCCAACCTGAAGGTCATTTGAGCGCATGGGGACCACACTTGTAACTCGATTGAAAGATACAAGTCTTTTTACCAGTTGAGGGCATCCTTTGGTTATGTCGAGCAAGCGTCTGAGAATCTCGTCTACACTAAGAGAGAAAAGATACAAAATACTTTTTTGAAATGCTGGAATACCCTCATGTTCGATAAAGTTGCAGATAGTTAGACCTCCATGGCCTATTCAACTCCTTGCCACTAGAATATGGGGTACGCTCCTGAAACCAACTTTCGAGTAATTTTGTAGGGCTCACTCCATTGAGGTTTCAGCTTGATAACATCTTTAACAAGCTTGATTCTTTTCCAAACTAGATCGGCAATATGAAAGAATCTTGGGATGACATGCCAATCGTAGTTTTGCTACATCCTTTGTCTATGAGATGTCAGCCGAGAAACGACTTTTTCCTTGGTCTCACTAATGAAATCAAACTCAAGGAGATGACTATTGACATTAACCTGATCATACAACATTCACCAAGCGGATCTTTTCCATACTTCGACAGACACCACTACTTCCCTGCTATAGACTAAGTGAAAGAGTGTCTTCCTGTGCTCTCTAGAGGATTGGTCCAGTACACTCATAAAACATTTGGTGGTTCCTTTACCCAGTTACTTCCCACATGAACGAGCTTGATTTTAAATCCTTGAATGATTTCACAATTTGTAACCTCCACCTGGCTATTGCTTTGAGGGTACACTACGAAAGTGAAGGCTTGGAGGATGCCAAAACCTTCACATCATTTTGAATTTTGTATCCCTAGAATTGTCTCCCATTATTTGAGATGAGTTTATGGGGGATTCTGAATCGGCATAGGATATTGATCCACAGAAATTTGATGATCGTGTGTTATGTGATCCAAGCCAAAGCTTAGCCTCCATCCATTTGGAAAAAAAATCCACTGCTACCAGTATAAACTTTTTTTGAGCAGGGGCAATCAAAAAGGGGTTCACGATGTCCATCCTCCACTGGTCAAAGGGACAAGAAACTAAAGATGTCTTCAAAGGCTCAGTCAGGCAGTGAGGAATGTTCTGATACTTTTGACAGGAAGTGCAGGTAGCTACTAGCTGAGTTGAATCAACGTACAGAGTTGGCCAAAAGTATCTTGCCAATAATATTTTTCGAGCTAGCATTCGGCCTCCTGCATGACTACCGCAGCAACCTTGATGAAAATGTAGTCAACATCGTCTAATCCGATACAGTTGAGTAGTGGGCGAGAGAAAGCCCGCTTGGATAAAAGATCTCCTATTAGAGTGAAGTGTCTGGTTTTTCTTTTGATGTCCTGATCATACTCTGCGCCGGTTGGCAAGATTCCCTGCTGAAGATATGACATTAGTGAAGCCCACCAATTGATTGGCTCTTCTGTGTTCGCTTGTAGATCAATTTGAGCTATCAATAGAGGTTGTGCCATTGAGCTATCTAGAACCTAGGTAGATAATGAGCTAGTCATTTTTACTAGTTCGTCTACTTTCTGATTATCCGCTCAAGCTATTTTGTGCAAGGTAACTTCTAGAAATTCGCCTTCAGTTTTTCATAAGCTTCTATGTACATTTTGAGTCCTTCACTATTGACTTCAAAAATGTCCACTAATTGTTGGGCCACTAATTGAGAATCCGAGTGGATGGTCACTCAAGTTGTCCTCATATGTTTTTCTACCTGAAGCTCGGCTAGTAGAGTCTCATATTCAGCCTCATTATTAGAGGCTTAAAAATTTAGCTGAATGGACAATTATATTATATCCTCTTGGGGAGATATTAATAGAATTTCCACATCACTTCCTTGCTGAGTGGAGGATCCATATAAATTTTCTACACGCCCTCTTGCTCTAGATTATGAACTTTAGTTAGAAAATTAGCGAGGGGTTGGGCCTTGATAGCCATTTAGGGCTAATACTATATATTATATTTGCTTAATTTTGTAGTCCACTTGACCAATATCCCTAAAGCCTCTGGATTAATTAGCACTTTGCCTAAGACACTATCAGTGAGGACTATGATGGGATGAGAGAGAAAATATGGTTGTAGGCAGTGAGCGGTTAAAACTAGCCCATAAGCTAGTTTTTCAAGAGTAGTATACTGACACTCAACACCTTTTAATAGATGACTCAGAAAATATACAGATTATTGTACATTGTTATCTTGCTTAACCAGTACTGATCCAACAACCACCTCTGTAGTGGACAAATAAACCAGTAGTTGCTCTCCAGCTATAGGCTTGGAAAGGGATGACAACATTCTCAAATATTCCTTGAGCTCTACAAGGGTCATGTCACAATCTCTGCCCCACTAAAATTTGGTAGCCTAATGAAGTACTTTGAAGAAAGAGAGAGTCCAATCGGCTGATTGGGAAATAAATCTTGTGAGTGCAGTGACCCGACCAACCAATTGCTAGGCTTTTGAGATTTTGTGAGGCATTCATGTTCCTGATGTTGGAGCAATCTGGGTACCCTAAGTTTTGATGTTTGGGCAAAGGTTTAAGTTAGGTCTATTGTTATATTTGATATGCATTGTGAGTGTGCAGGATATAGGTAAAACAAGGAAAGTCCAAGTGTGATCTTGACAAAGGAGGAAAGTCCAAGGATGAGTCTTGGCGGTATAAGTCCAAGCATGTAGTCTTGGCAACGTAAGTCCAAGTGTGACTTGGCAATGGATGAAGTCCCGGAGGCGCGACCTCTTAGCAAAGGAAGACCCGACAATAATGACAAAGCCGATGGAAGCTCCAGAAGGTAAGACGTGAAGGATGGGGAGACATCTGAGGGACGCAAAGCTGATGGAGGAGGCTAGAAGGCTAGGTCTAGGTCGGTCGGGCGAGAATGAATGTTGAGTGAATATACTCGGGGTAAAATTCTAGAATTAGGGTTTACTGTAGCGTTACTGTAGTAGTACTGTAGCAGTCAACTGGTGTAGTCAACTGAGAGCGAACAAATGGTTGGTATCGAGCCGTTGGGCTGCAACGGTCGAATTTCCACGAAGGGCAGTCGACTGCATGTTTTCACAGTTGACTGGTAAGTAGAGTTTTTCAACCCGTGACCTATATAACCAAGCATTGGAAGCTTGGTTAAAGTTGACGAAATAGAGGTGGTTAACCCCTATTAGTAGTCTACCAGTGCCCTAGCTTCTCAAGAGTCCTTGGTGAGAGTTTGTGGCGAGGTTTCTCCACCCACAAGGAGCTACATGAGCTAGCCGGAGGTTTTCTGGGGAGTCATCCACCGGCGAATTGGGATCGTCCACCTTACGAACAACCGTAGAGTAGGAGCTTCATCTCCGAACCACGTTAAACAACATGTCATTGGGTTTGCTTCTTGTTTATTGTTTTCTAGGGTTAGCTTTGCTTTTGTTTGTTAGTATTTTTGTTTCCGCTGTGCACTAACAAGCGTAGGAAGCGACGATTTGGGTGAGACGCTATTCACCCCCTCTAGCGAACGTCAAGGTCCCAACAAGTGGTATCAAAGCTAGGTGAGCTCTTGTTGGACTAATCGCCAAGAGAGCGGCTAGAGGAAGAAGATGGAGTCGGATGGACCTCTCGGATGGGACATCCGAATCCCGCCTCCATACGAGCGTGAGGATTTCGACTATTGGAGGAAGCGCATGGAGATGTGGTTTCAAATGAATTGGAACCAATGAATTACGTTGGAGGAACCGTTTAAAGCTCCAACGGACAAGAAGGGAAAGCGTCTCCAACGTCGATATTGGACCGATGAGCAAAGGGAGCAATCGGAGACGGACAAGGAGGTAACTAGAATTTTAATTAATTTATTACCTCCTAATGCGATATTGAATGTAGGTGAATACGAGAATGCAAGTGACCTTTGGAAAAAGGTAATTGTGCTTCATAAGAGTCCTACACAAATCCAAGAAGAGAAGGAACCCAAGGAGAAGAACTCATTGGTCCAAGAAGAGAATGACCAATCGAACGTTGACACGAGCTCAACATCCGAGGAGGAGAAGGAAGATGAGGAGGTATCATCCACATCTTCAAGGGAGGAAGAAGTGGAACCGTCCACATCTTCAAGTGAAGAGGAAGAAGAGCAATCCAAGGAAGAGGAGATCTTGGAAGCTCAACCCTCCACCTCAATTACCAAGAAGAGCACAAAGAATCACATCAAATGCTTTGAGTGTGGTAAGATGGGGCCCTACAAGAGTAGGTGTCCTTCGATCAAGAAGGTAAAGGAGGTAAACCCTAAACTCACTAAAGTTAATTTAGAAACTAATGTGAGTTGTAGGAAGAAGAAGGAGAAGAAGCACATTAGGTGCTTTACATGTGGTGAGTGGGGTCACTACCACACAGTGCCCAAGGAGAGGAGAGCTCAAGAAATTGGTGCACTTGAATAAATGGGAAACGAAGAGGAGTACAAGTCAAGGGGGAGCTTCAAAGGTAAAAGGGAAGGTAATCCCTATTTTGAAGTTTAATCCAATCTCCAATTATTATATTATTGTTAGAAATAATGTAGATTATTTACCTAAGCATAATTATGGATTTAGGTATAAAGATAGAAATAGGGTTAACATGGTAGATAATCCTAAGAAATCATACACTAAGGGTAGACCTAATAAGACCCAAACCACTTTGGCTAAGAGAAGGAAAGTGGGTGAAAATCTAAGCATTAATCCCAAAAAGGGGGGACACATGCCTAGGAAGGGTAAGTCTAGGAATGTCCATGATGGACATGTTGATTCTAAGGTTAGAACCCTAGAATTGGAAAATCAAGCCTTGAAGACAAAGCTTGAGGAAATGGAGAAAGTCCTAGAGAGGTTCATTATTGGACCTAAAGGACTTGATATGTATTTGGATGGTCAAAGACCCAAAAATGTCAAATTAGGTCCCTCCAAGACCAAAAGGAGGTCAAGTGCTAAGGTAGCACATGACATTGGTAAGGGAGGTGTGACCAAGGACAATGGAGGGTCATCCAAAGCCAATAAGAAGGAATATGCTAGGGTGACATATAATTATGGCAAGGATGGGATGCCCAAGGTTAAGGACAAGAAGAAATTAACCAAAGACAATGTGTCTAAGGTTAAGAAGGTGAGTTTTGTAGGCCAAGTGTCACCCGAGGTACACCGAAGTGGCCTAGCCATAGTGGATGAGTCACCAAGGGAGGTGACTAAGGTTAAGATTCCTAAGGTTAGGAAGAGCCTTTGGGACCCATGGTAGATGGGTTATCAGATGTACCAAGTGGTTAGGAGACGGACTTAAGTCTCTAACATAGTGGGTTGACACAATTGGGATGTATTTCATGCATTGAAATGTGAATTGGGTTCATATTACATGAAAATTAGTTTTTAATGTATAGATGTCATATAAACTAATGATAGGAGTGCATTATGGTTTAGTATGGGCAGATACATCAAGAGGAAGCCAAAACTAGGACTTTAGGTTAAGGTTCAATTGAACAATTTAGCTAGTTTTGAATTTTGTGTCAATCTTGGAATCTGTGATAAATATATTTTTATATATATATTTCCCAAGTAGACATGGATAAAATAGACCTCTCCACAAAATTTGGGATTTTTTGGAGGTCTGTGGAATTTTTGGCGCATTTCTGAAAGTGGGTAAAAAAGGTTGATTTTTGCCCAAAAAGAGTAACAGTCGATTGGTACAGTTACCAGTCGACTGGTAACAGTAATTTTTAGCACAGAGGACCTCTGTAAGCTCATTTTGACGAGGTCAGTCGACTGATGGTTTTACCAGTCGACTGGTAGCACTGTTCATGAGCACAGAATGTCTCTGTAAGCTTGTTTTGATGATGCCAGTCGACTGGTACTTATAGCAGTCGACTGATACGGTCTGAAAATATTTTTCAGCATTAGAAAATGACCAAAAGAGTGGTGAACATGTATGTAATATTATGGGGGATTAATACATAATGTTTATGGTCATTAGAGGTTAAAGAGTCCAATAATTAGGATATTGTTGGAGCTCTTTTTGATGTATGGCAAAGGGGGAGAAATTTAGGTTTAAGTGGGAAACCTACATACCTTTGCAAGAAATCCTAGCTCAAGGGGGAGCTTAGGTGAAAGGGGAGCGATTGCTCATTTATTAGCAAAGGGGGAGAAGTTTATCTTTGCAAGAAATCCTAGCTCAAGGGGGAGTTTAGATGAAGGGGGAGCCTAGGATTAGGTTTCATGATTTATGCATGTGTAGATTGTATATTTATTTGTATTATTATTGCTATATTGTTTCCTTAACTTAAACGGGTTGCCAAACATCAAAAAGGGGAAGATTGTTGGAGCAATCTGAGTACCCTAAGTTTTGATGTTTGGGCAAAGGTTTAAGTTAGGTTTATTATTGTATTTGATATGCATTGTGAGTGTGCAGGATACAGGTAAAACAATGATAGTCCAAGTGTGATCTTGGCAAAGGAGAAAAGCCCAAGGATGAGTCTTGGCAGTGTAAGTCCAAGCATGTAGTCTTGGCAACGTAAGTCCAAGTGTGACTTGGCAATGAATGAAGTCCCGGAGGCGCAACCTCTTGGCAAAGGAAGACCCGACAACAATGACAAAGCTGATGGAAGCTCCAGAAGGTAAGACGTGAAGGATGGGGAGGCATCAGAGAGACGCAAAGTTGATGGAGGAGGCTAGAAGGCTAGATCTAGGTCGGTCGAGCGAGAATGAATGTACTTGGGGTAAAATTCTAGAATTAGGGTTTACTGTAGCAGTACTGTAGCATTACTATAGCAGTACTGTAGCAGTCGACTGGTAGTTTCATCAGTCGATTGATGTAGTCGACTGGTGCAGTCGACTGAGAGCGAACAGAGAGTTGGTATCGAGCCGTTGGGCTGCAACGGTCGAATTTCCACGAAGGGCAGTCGACTGCATGTTTTGGCAGTCGACTGGTAGGCGGGATTTTTCAACCCGTGACCTATATAACGAAGCATTGGAAGTTTGGTTAAAGTTGACGAAATAGAGGTGGTTAACCCCTATTAGTAGTCTACCAGTGCCCTAGCTTCTCAAGAGTCCTTGGTGAGAGTTTGTAGTGAGGTTTCTCCACCCACAAGGAGCTACACGAGCTAGCCGGAGGTTTTCCGGGGAGTCATCCACCGACGGATCGGGATCATCCACCTTACGGACAACTGTGGAGTAGGAACTTCATCTCTGAACCACGTTAAACAACGTGTCATTGGTTTTGCTTCTTGTTTATTGTTTTCTAGGGTTAGCTTTGCTTTTGTTTGTTAGTATTTTTGTTTCCGTTGTGCACTAACAAGCGTAGGAAACGACGATTTAGGTGAGACGCTATTCCCCCCCCCCCCCCCCTCTAGCGAACGTCAAGGTCCCAACACCTGAGTTTTTGGACTTTTTTGGGTTAACTTCAATCCCTCAATCAATGATGATATAGCCAAGGAACTGCCCCCTCTTGCTCCAAATAAACACTTATTTGGATTCAACTTGAGCCCATATTTTTACAGGGTGCTATAATTGAGTTTCTTCTGTAAGTACCCCATTATAGTTTTGGTATGATCAACCAGGTCAAGTTAGATCCTATGTATATTTGATACCTTGTGTCTAAGTATGCAGGAACTTAAGAGCATAAGAAGTCGAGCGAAAGAGCAGCTAGCGAGATGAACGACATGAGAGAGAGAATTGACGGGTTCAATGCATTTGAGGGACGAAATGCTATGGAAGAATATGCTAGCGGATGAGAAGGAAGTGCGCGACATTTTTTAGGGATGAAAAGCCAGAGTAGAAGCTTGCTCGATGAGAATGCTAGAAAATGAGTTCGGGTGAGACCTATTCTATATAGCCAAAATCACTAAAGCGAACAGAGCCAGAACAAAGGAAAAATTAAACAATCCGAGCGTCCAAACTTGTTTGGGCGCTCAAACCCCCTGGGGTAACCCAGGGCGCCTCCTCGACGCACTGTTGAGCGGTGACATGTTAGTCATGTCCGGGTGCCCAGACCGATCCGGGCGCCCGGATCAAGATAAGTTTATCGTTTGCAGAACCGTTGCTACACAGATAAAGTTTTATCTGTTGGGATCCTTGGCGACCGACTAGAGGGGGGTGAATAGCCCTACATAAATTAAGCAAACGGAAAACTTTTCTTGAACAAATAGCTTAATTAAAATAACATGTGCATATAAGAAATACTAACAATACTAAAAGACAGAGGCAAACAGGTTTACTTGGTTACAATCAGAAAATTGTTAATCCAAGATAGATGAAGTCGCACTATTTTCTCCTTCAAGTGGAGAAGCCTCTTTACAGTAATGAAAGCGCAGAAAGACAAAGCTAAATAGAAAAGAAAGTATGTACAAGTATTGCTTGGATATTTCTTGTAGTTATTAGCTTCTGCGAGTAGGGTTGCTTATATAGCCCTACTCGGGACGCCTGGAAGGGTTTCAAGCACTTGGAATGGGATAATATTTTATCCTCGACGCAACGGTATGTGTCACGTCGAATTTGGCTAAGAATTAGGTTTCGGGCGCCCTAGACTGGTCCGGGTGCCCCGGACTGGTTCGGACGCCCCGATCACCAGAATCAGCAAAATGCCAATTTGTGGTGTCGGGCTTCCAGCTTCACTCCGAGTCTTCCGCTCTGGCTCCACTCGTTTGAGTGATTTCGGCCATCCGAAATAGGGCTCACTCGAACCCAACTTTCGGCCTTCTCGAGCAAGCTTCCGCTCCGGCTTATCGTCCCTCGGAAACACTGCGCGTCTCCTTTTCGTCCGCCCGCATACTCTTCCGAAGTACCTCATCTCTCAGACGCACCGAGCCTGTCGGCTCTCTGTCATGTCGTCCTTCTCACTAACTACGTCTTTTGCTCGACATCCTGTGCTCCAAAGTTTCTACACACTTAGACACAAGGTTAAACACAACATGATTTAACTTAACTTGTTTGATCATATCAAAACTACTTTGGGGTACCAACAATCTCCCCCTTTTTGATATGAGCAACTCAAGTTAAGTTAGGGTAAACTAACATAAAGTAAGTGTTGATACAGTCTGACCTGGCTGTTGTTTTGATGTTGACACTGATTTAAGTTTGTATCAGATGTTAATTGAACTCAGATTGATTATTGGTCAAGGTTGATCATGTGGAAGGGAAAAGTCCAAGTTGGAAACTTGGCACGCGAAGTCAGAGAGGACTCGGTAGCTCGTTCTCTGGACCGGACGAAGTCGGAGAGGGCTCGATAGCTCGTTCTCCGGACCATGTCAGAGAGGGCTCGGTAGCTCGTTCTCTGGACCGGATGAAGTCGGAGAGGGCTCGGTAGCTCGTTCTCCGGACTAAGTCGGAGAGGGCTCGGTAGCTCGTTCTCCGGACCAGGTCAGAGAGGGCTCGGTAGCTCGTTCTCTGGACCGGATGAAGTCGGAGAGGGCTCGGTAGCTCGTTCTCCAGACCAGGTCAGAGAGCGCTCGGTAGCTCGTTCTCTGGACCAGACGAAGTCGGAGAGGGCTCGGCAGCTTGTTCTCCGGACTAGGTCAGAGAGGGCTCGGGAGCTCATTCTCTGGACCGGATTAGGTCAGAGAGGGCTCGGTAGCTCGTTCTCGGACCAATCCTAGTATCACATAGGCGTTGGATCGGTCAACAGATTGGATGATTGATCGGTCCGCAGACCGATCTAGTGAGACTAAATTTTCGATCGGTCCGGTGACCGATCAGGAAACACTCAGTAGCTAACCGATCAGGAAACACTCAGTAGCACACTGAGTGCAATCTGATCGGTCTGTAGACCGATCAGGAGAAAATGTCGCAGAAGAAAAAGGGCGTTGGATCGGCCTATGGACCGATCCACATCCAATCTGATCGGTCGTGACGACCGATCAGACCAGCCTCAGACCGATCAAGCTGTTGTCTGATCGGTCCAAGGGTCTGTGATCGGTCTGCTGACCGATCCACAGTTAAGTTCATTATGCATGCGCTTTCTCTGATATTTTCTGATTCGCACTTCTTTTTGCCCATCTCTGTTTAACCTTCTGCTATGAGTCTTTTGGAGATACAGGTTGCAGGTACCATACTAGTGCTTAGTTTCAAATTAAGCCTCATCAAAGGAATGAGACAAAGGATCTTTCCACTGCTTTCTCTACGTCAAATGCATTTGAAGCAGCAACGGCTATAGGTTGCGATTGGCTGTTTTTCTGGCAGTGATCAGGCGGCGATTGGCTTAACTCCTGGTGATTGGTTCGAGCTCAGAGGCACCAATGAAGACCGTGGTTCTATTGGTGTGAGCTCAGAGAATCAGAAGAGGAAGAGAAGCGATTGGCGACGTCGTAGCTTGCAGCAGGGATTCGGTGCAGGTTGGCAGCGATCCAGTGCAGGCTGATCAAATGCAGAGACATAAGATGCAATGTATGCTGGAAAGAAGAAGAGAACGTGAAGCAAGTGAAAAGCTGTGTGTGTTTCGGTTGAGAGCTTGCTGTGTTCTTGGACTCTGTCTTCATCATCTTCGTGGCTGTGAGCTTACTTCGATTTTCCTTTGAGCCACTGTGATCTGTAAGTCTTGTGTGCTTCATTTTAAATCTGTTCGAAGACTTTGTGGAGAGGTTTCTCCACCGAGAAGGAGAGCTTCATTAGCCGGTGTCATCCGGGGTGTGATCTACCGAAGATCAAGGGCTCGTCCACCTTACGGACACGCCGAGGAGTAGGGGCAAGTTATCCCCGAACCTCGTATATCTTGTGTTAGTGGTGCTTGGTTCTTTTCTCGTATAATTTCTTTTTGTTTGCTTATTTTCCGCTGCGCTAACAAACTCGCTTAGAATTTTTGTGAAAAGATTAAGCTTTTGGTGGAGGCTATTCACTCCCCCCCTCTCTAGCCATCCAAAGGATCCCAACAGTAAGAACAATAAATTTGTAATTAAAGTGCAAAATTTTGAAAAAGTTTAAACTAGAGTGCAAAATTTGAAAAAGTTTAAACTACGCCCCCCTAGACTTAATCTTTCCTTCTTCCCCTTTGATCACATAAAAAATAGGGTGCCAAAAAAATCTAAGGGCAACTTTTCAAAAATAAAAAAGTTTTTTTTTAAAAAACTCTGATTTTCTGACAATTTTGAAAAACTTATCAAATTTTTGAAAACTTTAAAAATTTTACAAATAATTTTGATAACACTTAAAAAAATTTGCAACATAAATAATTTTAGAAACTTTAAGTTTTGCAAAGAATTTTCTAAGTAAAAAAATGTTGAGTAACTATTTAAAGCATTAATGTCAATTAAATGTCTTATCAGTTAGTGAATTAAATATTTTATTTTATTAATTGGCTTCCAGGCTATGGCGAGGTACTAGGTCTTTGATCCGGCGGTAAGAATGGGGGGCCCACCCTCTGAAGGGTCCCAGCCTAAGGACGGATGGAAGGCCGGTCAAGCGGGTAATGGTCCGAGCGGAGCTAGAGATAACCCATCCATGGGCTTGGGTTTCCGACGCCAAGGCAGGAGGATCGAAGGGCCGAGCGGGATCCCGCTCGGCTGGGACCGAAGGGCCGAGCGGGTGGTCCGTTCGGCCAAGATAAGGGCGAGGGTACAAAGGTAGCCGAGCGGCCAATGCGCTTGTCTCGGGATATGGGATGTCAGAGAAGGCATGTCTGATGATTAGGCCGTACACAAGATTGCACGATGGAAGATCTCGCCGTCACATCAGGGAGAGGTGGATACAGTAGCAGTATGGCCTCATATATGCTCTTCTGACAGGCCCATACTCGGGTATGGTCTAAAGCAGATGACTGCTTCGATTGACGTGCCCGGGCTCTTTCGATAGTTCTATATAAGGCCTCCATTTCTTCACCGGAGGTACGCGCGTCTGGATCTCTGAAGCCACCTCCTTTGTTATTCCTCGCCTGACTTGAGCGTCGGAGGGCCGTCGCCGGGAGGGGTCGGGACACCCCTCCCGGCTCGGTTTTGTTGCAGGTTCGCCGGAGCACCTGAGGATCTAGTAGGGAGCGCCACATCCCCAGCGTTCGTTGACCCCTGGTTCGGACAGGATCAATTTGGCGCCGTCTGTGGGAACGCACCTGCATCCGAACAGAGACAATGGACGAGGCTGGAAGGATACACAATGTGGCACTCTCACAAGAAGAGTTGGACGCTTTGGTCGAGATGAGGGCCGCCAAACTTGTGGAGCAGAAACAGAAAGAGGCAGCCGAGCGGCTGGAGCAACAAGCAACATCTGCGTCGGGTGGCCGAGCGGAAGCACCTCAAGCCACCGTTGCGTTCCATCGGGCCTTATTCCGCACCCCTGAAACCGTACCAGCTCGGAAAGATAGAGGATCTTCTTCCGACGAAACACCCAGGCGAGACGCCAGAAAGGGGAAAGCTCCCCGAGCAGATTCATCTCCCGAGCGGATCAATCGCCAATTCTCGGAGGCCATTCTACGAGACCCTTTGCCCAAGCATTACGTGCCTCCAACGATCGGCGAGTACAATGGAACAACAGACCCGGATGATCATCTGGGTAAGTTCGATAACACAGCTATGCTCCATCAGTATACAGACGGAGTAAAGTGCCGAGTCTTTCTTACCACTTTATCGGGATCGGCTCAACGGTGGTTTCAGAGGATGCCGGACGGATCTATCACTAGTTTCAAGGACTTCCGAACGGCCTTCCTCCACCACTTCGCCAGCAGTCGGCGTTATCAGAAGACAAGTGTCATCTTGTTCGCAATCAAGCAAGAGCCGAGAGAATCGCTTCGAGCTTACATCCAGCGATTCAACCAAGTGGTGATGGATATTCCCACAGCCACATCGGAGACAATGATGAATGCCTTCACGCAAGGCCTTATGGATGGGGACTTCTTCCGGTCGCTCATCCGAAAGCCGCCCCAAGATTATGATCATATGCTGCACCGGGCCAATGAATATATCAACGTGGAGGAAGCGCAGGTAGCCAGGAAAAAAGAAACACCAACCGAACGGGCTCCTCCCGCCGAGCGGAGACCCTTAGCCGCTCATCAACCGCCGAGGGGACCAAGGGCCGAAGCAACCCGCTCCCCTCGTGTGAGGTCCCATGTACAAGAGGTAGCTGCCGCTTGGCCCAAGCCAAAGAAGAGATGGACCCCTATGTTCTGCTCCTTCCACCAAACGGATACGCACAACACGAAGGATTGTCGAAGTCTTCCCTTCGTGGCTAATCCCGTTCCCAGGAATGTCGAACGACGGTCTCCTCCCCTCGACAGGAGACGAAGGACCCATGAAGCCGACCGGAACCGCACCGAGAGGCAACATCGGCATACGCCCGATCGGCACCGGTCTCCAAGACAGGAGAATCGACGGGCATCCAGAGAACGGTCCCGACCGTCCGCGCGGGAAGAGGAGAATAGAAGCAATATTGCCAGAGGCGAGATCAACGTTATTGCTGGTGGGCCGACCGGAGGAGACTCCAACCGAGCCAGAAAGGCAGGCGTCCGGCAGCTCCAGATCCACGCAGTCGGTTGCAGCCAAGAGCGGGCAAGTGGATCGGAAATCACTTTCGGGCCCGGAGACTTAGAAGGAGTCGAAGTGCCCCACGACGATGCCCTGCTCATTAAAGCGGTAATAGCAAATTACACTATTCACCGCATATTTGTTGACACAGGGAGTTCGGTCAACATCATATTCAAGAAGGCGTTTGACCAGCTGCAAATTGATCGAGCCGAACTGCTTCCCATGACAACCCCGCTCTACGGGTTTACGGGTAACGAAGTTCAGCCGGTCGGACAGATCCGGCTGGCTACCTCGCTGGGAGAGGAGCCGCTCAGGAGGACCAGGACAATAAATTTTGTGGTGGTCGATTCTCCATCGTCCTACAATGTCATTTTGGGCCGACCGGCGCTCGGCGAATTCCGAGCAGTCGTCTCAACCTTCCACCAGAAGATGAAGTTCCCCGTCGAAGACAAGGTGGGAGAAGTACGGGGAGATCAATTAGCAGCTCGACGGTGTTACATAGAGATGGTCCGAGCAGAATCTAACTCCGCTCGGAAGGCGCCTTGAATCGAGGTAAATGCTATCACTGAAAAGCCACTCGCCTTAATTTACGAGGAAAAACAGGAGGTGCAGATTCATCCGACCCGATCGGAGGCCATGACTTTTGTTGCCTCTGATCTGGAGGAGAGGCAGAAGGAGGAGCTGATCCAATGCCTCCGGCGAAATCATGATGTATTCGTCTGGTCGACACATGAATTGCCTGGAATCTCGCCGAGCATAGCACAGCATGAGTTGCATGTCCGACCGGACGCTCGGCCGATAAAGCAGAGAAAAAGAGATTTCAGCGCCGAGCAGAACTCCATCATCCGAGCGGAGGTCGAGCAGCTTCTGGAGGCCGGCCATATACGAGAAGTACAGTTTCCGAGTTGGTTGGCTAACGTAGTATTAGTCTCCAAGCCGGGCGGCAAGTGGAGAGTCTGTATTGATTTTCGAGACTTAAACAAAGCATGCCCCAAAGATTTTTATCCACTGCCCCGGATAGATCAGCTGGTGGACTCTACGGCTGGCTGCGAATTAATTTGTATGCTCGACGCCTACCAAGGGTATCAAGAAAAAGTAAGCTTCGTAACGGCCGACGGCACATATTGCTATAATGTGATGCCATTCGGATTGAAGAATGCCGGAGCCACTTATCAACGCTTGATGAACAAAATATTCAGAGAGCAGATCGGGCGGAATCTGGAAGTTTATGTGGATGACATCCTTATCAAGTCCGCCCGAGCGGCCGACCTCTTCAAGGACATGGAAGAAACCTTCCGAACGCTGCGCAAATATGGAGTCAAGCTAAATCCTCAAAAGTGCCTGTTCGGAGCAAAAGGAGGGCGTTTCTTGGGGTACATAGTGACCGAGCGGGGAATTGAAGCCAATCCCAGCAAGGTGAAAGCTCTGCAAAACATGCCACCTCCAAGGAATACAAGGGAAGTGCAGCGATTGACCGGTCGGATAACTGCTTTATCCAGATTCATCTCCAAAACCGCCGACCGGAGCCTACCATTCTTCAAAATTTTGCGCAAGGCCACTAAATTTCACTGGGACGAGGAATGCGACCGGGCATTTGAAGAATTGAAGACATATCTTAATTCTTTGCCTATACTAGCCAAGCCGATCGGGGGTGAGTCACTTTATATTTATCTGTCGTCAACTGAACACGCTGTCGGCTCAGCACTTGTGAGAGCGAGCGGCGAAGAGCAGCCGGTGTATTTTTTAAGCCATATTTTAAAAGATGCTGAATCTCGTTACACCGGGCTCGAGAAGTTGGCCTTTGCTTTGGTTCTAGCTGCTCGGCGCCTTCGACCATATTTCTTAGCTCACACCATCATCGTCCGGACAAACAGTCCACTAGGAAGAGTGTTGTTGAATCCAGAAGCGTCCGGACGGCTCATCAAGTGGACGACAGAACTAAGTGAATTTGACATCCAATACCAGCCCCGCTCAGCGATCAAAGCGCAATCCTTGGCTGATTTTGTGACCGAAGTGCAGAGGCCAGAGCCGGAAGCTATGTGGAGGATATATGTGGATGGGTCTTCCACTCGGCTCGGAAGTGGGATTGGAATACTGCTACTCTCACCCCAAGAAGAAAAGATGCACTTATCTGTCCGGCTGGACTACAAAGCCACCAACAATGAAGCAGAGTATGAGGCCCTCATAGCCGGACTGCAGGCAGCACGGCATGTAGGAGCCGGTCGGGTGACACTCTATTCGGATTCACAGTTGGCCGCTCAGCAACTTTCTGGCACCTTTGAAATCAACAGCATTCGGCTTAAGCTCTACGCTGAAGCCTTTGAAAAACTCAAAGCTACTTTCCGAGAGGTCCTTATTCGAAAGATTCCCCGAACGGAGAACCAGGTAGCCGATGACTTGGCCAAACTAGCAAGTTCTATAGTGTCGGTCACCATTCAGCAACCAATTGAAAAAGTATTGCTGGTAGCGCACGTCGACCGGATGGAAAGCCTCACGTTTCCAAGCGACTGGAGGACACCCATCATAGAGTTCCTCCGCTCGGGAGCCACACCGGCAGATCGGGAAGAAGCTCAGCTGCTCAGGAGGAGGGCCGGTCGGTTCACACTCATCGGTGATCAGCTCTACAAGAAGGCTTTCTCACGTCCGCTGTTGAAATGCGTGAGCTCGGAAGACTCGGCTTACATTCTCCAAGAAGTACATCAAGGATCGTGTGGAGGGCATCCGGGCGGACGATCATTAGCCGGGAAGATCCTGCTGGCTGGATACTTTTGGCCGACCTTACAAATAGATGCCGCTCGGACAGTATCTACATGCCTTTCGTGCCAGAAGTATCACAACTTCTCCCACCGACCGGCAGAGGAGATGAAGGCATCAACCGTCTCATGTCCGTTCGATCAATGGGGAATGGATATCGTGGGTCCATTTCCGATGGCGACCGGGCAGAGGAAATTTCTGCTGGTGGCGGTCGATTATTTCTCCAAGTGGGTGGAAGCCAAGCCACTAGCTAGGATCACCGAACAGATGGTCAAAAAATTCATATGGCAACACATCATCTGTAGGTTCGGTATCCCTCGCCGATTGGTTTCCGACAATGGGCGGCAATTCACAGGGAAGGTGCTAGAAGATTGGTGCAAAAGCTATGGCATTGAGCAACACTTCACGTCCGTGGCTTACCCCCAAAGCAACGGTCAAGCCGAATCCTCCGTATTCTGCGCGCTCGGCTCGACCACGTGGGAGGAAGTTGGCCGGATGAAGTGCCGGGCGTTTTATGGGCCATCCGGACAACTCCTAAGGAAGCGACGGGCGTCACACCTTTTCATCTGGTGTACGGCGGCGAAGCAGTCATCCCGGTTGAAGTCGGCGTCGAGTCCGTCCGGGTCCAATTGTACGATGAAGACAACGCCGATCGGAGGAACATGGAGCTGGATTTGATTGACGAGGAACGAGCCAAGGCATCCGTTCGGCTGATGGCATACCGTCAACGAATGAAGCAAAACTACAACCGCCGCGTCATCCCCCGATCATTCCAGGTCGGCGACCTTGTCTGGAAGAAAATCAAACCGGTCGGCGACGTTGGCAAGCTTGAAGCGCCGTGGGCAGGCCCATTCAAAATCATCGAAAAGCTCCGCTCGGGCACATATTATTTGGAGGATGAGGACGGCCGACAGCTAGATAGACCGTGGAGCGCGAACCACCTCCAGCCTTACCGGGCAGGGTGAAAGGTGCACCAATAGAATATGTGCTGTATATTTTCCGTTTGGTTGTATATTTGAAATGTAGAAGGCAAAATGTTATAATGCGCGCAATTGGCATTTTCGGCCGAGCGGCCTATCTTCATGGTGATTAAGAACCGAGCCAAGCGCTCGAGGAACGAAGGCCCCGCGCCGTTCAGCCGGAGGTAAATGGGTCGAGCCTAGCGCTCGAAGATCGAAGACCCAGTACCTTCCGGATGGAGGTAAATTATCCGAGCCAAAATGCTCGACGAAGCAGACCCTGAGCTGTTTTGCCAAGAGTACGTTCTCCAAGCTAGGTGAAAAGGGCATATGGACTATCCGAACCAAGCGCCCGAATAGTAAAGGCCTCCCAGCCGATTGGATTCGCAAGCAAACGACCCGTGACGTTCGGCAGGGCACAAAGACTATCCAAGCGCGAGTTAAGTTATGAAGGCCAAGGTCGCTCGACCTGGTGAGGAGTTAGCCTTCAAGGCCGTCTAGCCCAGACGTTAAACCGTAGAGCCGCGCCGATCGGCTATAAACATCCGCGCCGACGAGCACCGTCGTTAAAGATCGAGAGCCGCGCCGATCGGCTATAAACATCCGCGCCGACGAGCACCGTCGTTAAAGATCGAGAGCCGCGCCGATCGGCTATAAACATCCGCGCCGACGAGCACCGGCGTTAAAGATCGAGAGCCGCGCCGATCGGCTATAAACATCCGCGCCGACGAGCACCGTCGTTAAAGATCGAGAGCCGCGCCGATCGGCTATAAACATCCGCGCCGACGAGCACCGTCGTTAAAGATCGAGAGCCGCGCCGATCGGCTATAAATATCCGCGCCGACGAGCACCGTCGTTAAAGATCGAGAGCCGCGCCGATCGGCTATAAACATCCGCGCCGACGAGCACCGTTGTTAAAGATCGAGAGCCTCGCCGATCGGCTATAAACATCCGCGCCGACGAACACCGTCGTTAAAGATCGAGAGCCGCGCCGATCGGCTATAAATATACGCGCCGACGAGCCCCGTCATCAAACATCGAGTCGGTCCGGCGACTATAATACCTCGGGCGGATGAACGAATATCAGAATAAGAAACCGCAGAAACTACGAATATTAAAACATTCAGGCCCGATCGGGGGTTGGTCCTTCGATACTTGGCGGTAGCTGAATTCACGTAAGCCAGATACGTGCAGCGCGAGTAGTCTTTCCCGCTCGAAATTTGTTTAATGGGTTAAGCCGATCGGCCGCGTGACGGAGAACGCTTAAGAGCATGACTGACTCTAAGCATAAACGTTAAGCAAACAGAAGAATATTATAGATAATGAGTACGAAGACAAAGGCAAAGGAGCAGCATTTCATTAGAAGAAAAATAATGCCGAACGGCAAGTACAAAAATTTTACATCCGCTGAGCGGATGAAATACAGGAAGTACTGGGAAGAATCCACCTCACTCAGGGTCCTCAAAATTGAAAAAGGCGTCCGGGATATCGTCGATCATGGCCGCCAGGTCGGAGGCTGGAATGTGCATTCCCGCGGGAAGGTGGCCACCCTTCTTCAAGTACGCCATGGTGACCTTGACCGCCTCGAGGAAAGTTGAGGAGACGTTGCCACCGAATTTTGCGCCGAACCGCTCCGAGCGGAGGTATTCTTGGCGAGCTGCTGCTAGGCGACTCGACTCTCCCTCCTTATATTGTCTGAGCGGTTGAAGTCCAGTTGCTGTTAGGTCCTGTGTATGTTTGATGTCTTGTGTCTAAGTGTGCAGGAATTTAGAAGCATAGGATGTCAAGCGAAAGATGCAACTAGTGAGAAGGATGTCACGGGAGAGAGTCGACGGGCTAGGTGTGTTCGAGGGACGAGGTGTTGTGGAAGAATACGCTAGTAGACGAGAAGGAAGCGCGTGACATTTCCGAGGAACGAGAAGCCGAAGCGGAAGCTTGCTCGAGGAGAAGGTCAGAAAATGGATTTAGGTGAACCCTATTTTAGATGACCGAAATCATCCAAGCAAACGTTGTCAGAACGGAGGAGAAACTGGACAGTCAACACTATGTTGACTGTCTGGGTTCCCAGACCCCCTGGGGCAGCCTTGGGCGCCTCCTCGCACGCTGCTGAGCGGTGATGTGTCATCCACATCTGGACGCTTTGACCGGTTCGGGCGCTCGGACTAGGATAAGTTTATCATTTGCAGAACTATTGCGACGTAGATAAAGTTTTATCAGTGCTCAGACATCTGGAGCCCTTCTAGGGGTCCGAAGCTGCCATATCAACAAACAGTAAGTTTTGACCAGCAGGTTATAAATAAAGCTCCGATCTCAGTAGTTTAGTACAACGTAAACGAATTTTGTACTTTAACTTCTAGTTCTGTTCTTTACTTTTCTACGCTTTCAAACGTTGTAAGAGACTACTCCACCTTTGAAAAAAAATGAGATTTTAGTGAGCTACATTTGCCTTGGATTAATAATTTTCTGTTTGTAAACTAAGTAAATATTCATGCTTCTGTCTTTATTTTATGCATTTACTTTTTGTTTCTAAACAAGTGTTTACCTAACTTAGTCCAAAGATCGAGAAAGGGTATTCTTTTAATTTCAAGCAATTTATCCCCTTCTTGCCGATCGACTAGGAACCTTCATCTTCAACATCCAGAATTAAGTCTGCTACTCGAGCGGATTTGATCAGGATATCATCCACGTATACTTCAATATCTTTCAATCTACTGTCAAAAGATTTTGTCCATGAGCCTTTAGTAGGTTGCTTCTGCATTTTTTAATTTGAACAACATTATATTATAGTAGAAGGTATCATAAGAGATAATAAAGCTAACCATTTCTTAGTTTTTTAGGGCGAGAGGGATGTAGTGGTATCCTTGATAGACATCTAGTATGCAGATTAGCTCACTCTCGGAGGTAGAATTAACCATATGGTCGATGTGGGGGAGAGGATAACAATCTTTGGGACTCGCCTTACTGAGATCCTGGAAGTAAATGTAGACTCGCCACATGTCGTTAGGTTTGGCCATGGGCACTACATTGGCGAGCCGGGTTGGAAATTAGACTTCACCTCGCCCACTTAACCTTCTATAGGGAATTTTACCTTTTAGTAGAAGGTGGAGATCGTCGCTCGAAATTCATGTAGAGCGGGTCTTCTTAAGAAAATGTTGTAAGCCGATGGGGTGTCTACCACTATGAAAGTACTTTTATGAGTCCTCATTAGGGGCTCAACTCCCAAGGAGATGGATATTCAAACTTGGTCGAGCGGTTGTACTTCATTTCCCGTAAACTCGTATAAAACGATGGCCAAAGGCTAGAGCTTACCTTGGTTAATTTTTATTTTATTGAAGGGTATCTTTAAAAGGACATTAACAGAGCTTTGCTATGAAAACCCTAGCCATCTTGCTATTGGCGATAGTGACTTTGATAATCAAGGCATTATCATGGGGGAGTTCTATCTCCTCAAGGTTTTGAGGCCCAAAGCTAATTTGGGGGCCTTCCACTTGCTCTCAGCTAGAGCTAACCCTGTGGATCTCGAGCCAGTGATTGCGAGTTTTCCGTGCTCGATTGGAGTCGCCATCGGTGGAGGCCCCAGTGATCATATTGACCCTCCTCATAACAGGATTACTCAGATTCTCTTCTTGCCTGGTCTGAACAAGCTCCACGCTGTCATTAGGAGAGGCTTGATGGCCTTGCATTTGTCATGTATTGGCCGACCAATTGGCTGTATTAGGGCTATGCGATTGATATCCAATTAGTTGCGGAGCAATTTGGGGAGGTGGTTGACCTTGCTTAACTGTTCGGCATTTATCTTGGGCGAACTGATGATAATCATGGGTATTGTACGTTTTGGACCGGTAGTATGTACAAAAAGTAGGTATCCAATGACGAGGCTCAGCGAATGAGGTCCACTCTACTTCCACGTGTTATACCACCCTCCCTTCTCGAGCCGAGGGGAGAGGACTTGACTGATGATCTTTGTGACATAGGAGAGGCGGAGGGCCCTTGTGCTCGACTTGGAAGGAGGGAGCTAGAGCACCCACTTCCTTTTTCCAAGTGGCTTGAGCCTTTTCAACATTGATAAATAAAATAAAAAAACTTTGAATGACGATCGCGAACCCAAGTCCTCGATATATATATATATAATCATTTTTCTCAAAAGTTTTAAAGACACATCGTACGACAGCTTAGCTTGATCGAGCAGTCAAGTCTTATGACCACCTTGGTAAAGTGGTCAGGGATGAAATATAATCAGGGATGAAATATAATCACCTTGGTAAAGTGGTCAGGGATGAAATATAATTAAGGATGAAATATAATCAGACTGAGTTACTAGTAGCCCGATGAAATACATCCTTTGATAAATATAAAAATATGATTGAAAATTAAAAAATATGATGCATCAAAAATACCAATATAATTTCATGAGCTCTAAGAATATAAATATATGATTTATTTAAATAATTTGACTATTCTTGGTAGTTTTAGTCTTTATAAAACTCCAACAACAAAAATAAAACTATAATTTAAATATTTTATCAATTTTATTTTCCTCTACTAATTTTAAACAAACTATTTAGGTATTTTCAAGATGAAGGGACATTTTGACGAACATATTCCCTCTCTTCACTAGCTTAAGCTCAGCACACAACGAGATGTAGCGTATGCGCATTATTATCTTTTGTCAGGTCTCGTGCCACGCCCTCGCCGGCGCTGCAAATCATTCCATTCCTTGCCTTTGTGGGTTGGATTGGAACTGGACGATGGCGTCCATGGCTAGGGTTTCGCTTGGCCGCTTCCTTCTCCCTCTCTTTCCTCTCTCTACTCCTTCGTCTCGCTCCTTCGCTCCATGCCCTTCCCTCTGTTACACTCATCTTCTCTCTCGGGGTCCCGGAGCTCCCGCTTCCATGAGCTCCTCCCCTCTGTGCGTCGCCGATGATCAGATAACTCGCCGATGGAAACCCATGTGCCTTTACCACACCCAGGGCAGGTGCACCATGGTACGTTTTCGAGGTCCTGCTTCCTGGGCGCGCAGTGCTGAATCTTAAGGCTGCGATCTTCTTTTTTTCTTGAGAAGTTTTATAGCTCGAAGAGTGTATGGGGCAGTGGTAGCTGCGATTAACTGATTTTTTTTTCTTCGCATTTTTCTTTTGAATGATAACAAGTGTCGGTCCGGTTTCATTTTTATTCCCAATCTTGAAATGCTGTGGGCTTCATTACCATTTGCATAAACTTTCTGAAGGATTGCAAAAATTCTGCAAATTCATGGATGCACGCACATTGCAGTTAAGATTTTTTGAGACCACCGTTGATTTTTCTCAATGCATGGTTCTGTGCTTTGACTGACCTCACACGTTCCATTTCGATACCACTAGTAACTGATTATCCTCGTTTCATGAGGAAGAAATTGTCAGATAGTCTATGCAGAGCTTACGTGCTAAAATAGTACATATGGCTGTAGAAAGTGGTTTGATCATAAGGAAGCTGAACGTCTTTGTCGGATTTTATTAGTTAGGACTTGCTACCCTGTGGTGATGGAAAAATAAAAATATCCACCTGGACTTTTGGTATGCCAGTTTGCAATTATATTTTTCCAGAAGGTTCACATCTCTTGCTTTTGGATGATCTTCAACTTATTGGGTGTAGAATATTTTTTTTTTTTGGTTTGCTCTTACAATTTTTTTTTTATATTTTATTCAATTTTATAAAGATACTAAAATACTACTACATATTTTAGAATGCATGAAAGATCAACCCCCTTCTGCAAGTAAAAGTTGCATTGAATTTAAAAACAGTTTGCATTAGTTAGTAGTTACAGTTACATGTGATACAAATAATAAACTGTTGAAAATGCTAATAAGGTCAATATAATACATATGACTACAAAATGCCATTTAATACCATGAGAAGAACGATATTATTAAGTATTAGCTTCATCATATGCAGATGGGTGATGCTTCGCACCTGGAGAAGTTTAATCATGATTTCCTGGCAGATCTTAAAGCAAATATTACGACCCTCAATAAATTGAAGCCTCAGAATCTAGATTATCTTTTAGTTTTGGATCTAGAGGGTAAAGTAGAGATTCTTGAATTTCCTGTTCTGATGATCAATGCCAAGAGTATGGATTATGTTGATTCATTTCACAGGTACTTTTTTTTAAAAAACTGGAAATTCTTGTTTGCTTCAAAGTTTTTTAAATGATTTGAATATTAGTAGTGAAATAACCTTGCATATAGATGAATGTAAGAATAGGATCCATTTATCTAACTCCAAATAGTTGGGGCTAACACTACACTACTTAATGATAATCAAATTCTATGATTGACACATCTTCGTACTAGCTAGGACACTAATGAACTATGTTCAATTGGTGATGCCTCGTTGATGAATTCTGAGGGGTGTCTATTGAATTCTGAATGCGACTTTTAACAAACAGGACTTCTCCATTCAACTTACCATATTAAAAGTCTGGTTGTGAGATTGCCCTTTCTAAATTATTACACTTTTTTATTCATCAAAAAAGATGTATTCAGTTAATATTAACTTTTGGCCTCACTAAGAAGCAATACTTTGGTTGTTGGGAGCAAATATCCATTATTATTATTATTATTATTTGACCAAGATGCATTTTCTATATGTAGGTTTGTACGACCAACTATGATGAGCGAGCACAGGATTAATGAGTATATTGAAGGGAAGTATGGGAAGTTGGGGGTCGATAGGTATGTGCAACAGTTTATACTCATTGACTATTTGCATCTTTTGCCATATATTTATTTATATCCTCTCACATGTTTCTGAATCTGAGATTACAATTAGTGTTGGACATTTTCATTCAGCAATTGTTATTTAAAAGTGAACCCAGCTTTAGTTTTGAAAGTTATAATGGATGTAGGGGTGTCATATGCTTAATTTGTTTGCTGCTTAATGAGCATCACTAAATATTGTTCTTGTAAGCCCTTTTTATTTGTTACTTTAATCACTCAAGGTTACAAATTCGAAGATGTGAACATGAGCTACAGAATTTTTTTTTTCTCTATGCTCTTTCTCACAATTCATTAATTATTACTCAATATTTGATAGATTTGGCATAAATCCTAAAGAGTATGTCAAAGATGGAATTAGTTTCAGTGGTTGGTTGCAACCTTAAAGGATCTAGTCCATCAATTTTCATTAGGAGAATGAGGAATTGAGTGATTTCAAACTGTCAATTTAGTGAAAACATGAGTAATTGAATGAAACCAAGAAAACACTTGCCTTGGATAGATGGGGACAGCCATGGAGTACAACTAAAGTAAGATGGTGATGTAGGACAATCTATAAGAGTTTAAGTCTTTCTTTGTAGACTAATGGAAGGAGAAGAAAGGATGAGGAAGAATAATGTTTTCCTTTTAGACTAATGGAATCAGAAGAAAAGAAGAGGATGAACAAGAGGAAGGGCACATATAATTTTCCTCTTTACCTCATCAAAAGTAAGATTTATTCAATTTTGCTTGGGAAATCCATTTTCTCACCCTTTCTACTTATCAAACCCATATGGCAGCTCTTGACAGTCCCAGGTAAGATCTCAATCACATGTTTTAAAAAGTCAATTATATGACACATATGCTTATGTAGAGGCATTATATGTTGCAATGTCCAAACTATCACGATTGGATTAAAATAATTTGTCTGTTAAACAAACAATTGTAACAAAAGGTGATTACGTTCACCCTAGACATCCCTCACAATCCGCCCCTAGGTTATGTAAAGGGAGGTAAATCACGGGGTCAGCTTATAGCCGACCGCCAAGAGACTAGGTGGTGGGAAGAGTTTTATATGGGTTGCTTAGATCAATGTGATCTTATACGTATTGCCAAATAATTAATATCATTTTTCTAAAAGAATATAGATTTGATATGCTCATATGCATTATGTGGTGGCTTGATCACATACTGCCTGCATACTTTTTTAAAAAACCTTGACCACATTCATGTTTTTGCTACCTCTAGAGATGGAGTCATGTTTCGATGCAAATCCATGTCATGGCACTTTCTTAGACTAACACTACCACCCATTTTTAGCTACATTGATTGAATTGAGACCATTCCTAGCTATGAAATAGGGAGATAGAAAGGATAGTTTGAAAGATGCCTCGGAGAAGTTCTAAATCCTCCAAACCCCCCATAAGGGGAAGAGTAATCACTCACATTCTATGAGCAACCATAATTTGTACATTCAGAAGTTCACTTTCAAGTACAGGCAACCAAAAATAGTATAAGATACTATTGATCATTTTCTTTGATCAAGGACCTTTCCACCTTTAGCAGATACGATTCTTAAGGCTCATCCTTGTCACATTTTCAATTATATCTTCAATCCATCTAGAATTGTAACTTGCAGATCAAGAACATTTGCCTTTATTAGATGAAGCTCTTGTAACTTCCCGGTAGACAATCTATCAAGTTAATGTAGAAATAGTAGGAGTTTCCATTTGGCAACTTCCTATTTGCAAAAAGATGCAAAGAACAATTAAAGTTATATAAAAAGATATACTCAATTGAGCTCAAGCCCTAGTTGTTTACTGTTTTTAAGGTGGTCAGAGTTGATTCTCTTTTTTCTACTCTTATCTTCACTTAGTAATCTGCGTGATTTTCATTAGGAGTTTGAATGTTCTGCTGAACTTATTGTTCTATGGGTTAAACCAAGTTTGTTGAATATTGCTCGACTTGTTGGACAGAACTAGAAACAATGTTGTAAAATAACCAAACACAGAAAAACTTTTTCCGTCTTAGTTGTAGTGTAAGCTCATACTAATAGGAAAATTGATGGTGGTTCTTGTTTTACGTATGCCAAGAATCCAAATCTAAGTTGTCACAAAATTTAAGAATATATGGCCTTATTCAGTCTGAATTCAGATTTTTTTTTTCAAGCTCCATTATCTAATGTATCTTCATCAATTATGAAAGCTTTATATGTTGATCAATCAAACTATAGATTGCTTTTGTGGTCTTTTGTACCTTTTAGCCACTGCATGTTATGGGAAGTCCGATTATAATTTTGTCAAGTGTGCATATAATTTTAAATGTATACTTGTTTCTTAACACTTTTTGTTTGTGACAAGAAGCCCTTACCTTTATGATTTGTTGTCATATTTCCTTTGAATTGAAAGCCTCTACTTTATTTGTGCATTTCATTATTCTAAATTGATGCCACCTGAAGGTACCTTTGATCAATTCTAAGATATGCCACCTGTAGGAATGCCATCGTCTTTGTATGACTATCTGTGACAAGTTCATTTGGCTCTTTGAATAGGAAGCAACACTCCTTTCTCTGCCGTTTAAATAAGTCATGTTATCATTTATCATTCCTAATCTAAATTGATGCATTCCTACATTGATCATTAGATCAATACTGACATGTAATAATATTCTAAATGGTTTCCTATGATTATACTGTTTTATCTTCATGTGTGCTTCATTTTAAATCACTTGTTTAATTTGCAGAGTGTGGCATGATACTGCGATCCCATTTAAAGATGTGCTTCAGGAATTTGAATTATGGATGCAGAGTCATCAATTATGGGACAAGGAGCGACGAGGCTTACTTAATCGAGCTGCATTTGTAACTTGGTTAGTCCTAGTTCAAACTGTACCTGTTATCTTTCATCATATGGTCATGTGTGTGTGAATCCGTAGATGCTCATGTATATTTCAGCTTGGATTGCCGCTGAGTTAGGTAGGAATATAAGAGGCTTACAATGTCCTTGTGATTTTGCTTTCTTGTATATGAGTTTAACGTTTAAGCAGCTTCCTTTTATTAAAGAAATAATCTGATGATATGCTTTTCTCTGCCTTGTGATAATAGTGGAAATTGGGACTTGAAAACAAAGATTCCTGAGCAGTGCAAGATTTTGAAGATAAAGACACCTTCATACTTTATGGAATGGATCAATTTGAAGGACGTTTACCTAAACTTTTATAAGAGAAGGGTAAGTAATTTTTTTTTTTGTGTTGTAGTCTTGTGGTTTAGTCTGTCTTCAAAATATTCAGTTTGGTACTTAAATTTCACTTGGGTGTTCTTAGAAATTCATTACTATCAATGATTTCACTTGGGTGTTCTTAGAAATTCATTATTATCAATTTAATCTCCTATCTCATTCCAGGCAACTGGTATGATGACAATGCTAAGACAACTGGAGATTCCATCGTTGGGTAGCCATCACCTTGGAATTGATGATGCTAAGAATATAGCGAGAGTTCTTCAACGTATGCTCGTTGATGGAGCCATTCTGCAAATCACTGCAAAGAGGAGTTTGTCATCTCCTGCTGATGTAAAGTTTCTTTTCAAGGACCGAGTCAGATGATCATCTGAACTCTGGAGTAAAGAACTATTGCAGGCAGAACAGCACTGCTCATATGAGCAAGTTTCTTTTGGGCATTGGAGACAAGTTGACAACAAATTTAGAAAGTGCAGAATGCATTATTGCCATGTGTTTTAGATAAGTTGAGGCCTCTAGATTTTGTTGACCTTTGTATGCATGGAACTAATCAAGTTATCTGTGTTTCGTTATATCTGATCCATGTAAGTTTTTTTTTTAAATTAGTGCAAGAGCTATAACTTCCACAATGAAGTGCGATAGAGTACTGATTTTTTTATATAGCAACAAAAGGTGATAATCATCACCAAGCCTCTCACCCGAGAGCCCCTCTAGGATTGTCCTGCAATCTGGAAGGGAGACAAATCATGGAGCTTTGGTTCGACACTAATTTTTTGATATTAGATCCATATGTATTTGTACCAAGTCTGTACTAGACCTCCACTTTGTTGGCTCAATTCATTGAAAATTATTAGAATTAGAAATACTTGTACCACTGAAAATATGAATATTGATTTCAATAAATAACATGCTAACCATGATTGAATAAAAGCATTCCAATCTCTGAATGGTGAAACAATTGTGTTTAAACAACCAACATACATAATCCATATTTGATCAGCTACTGCATTGCCATTTGAGGTTTAAAGCATCTTCAATAGAAAGTATTACCAACGCCTCATCATTATACACCAAAATGTGAAGGCAAATTCACAGAACTATTTGATACTAGATCCAAAGATAAATAGGGAAGTATTAACTAAGCCAACAATTCGGTGGTACTTCTGTGCCAAATGTCAGCTCCGTAGCATCGGTTCTTGCATTATTGTGGATGGTATCAAACAGTATCCAATCCAAGCATAAGATCATCACAAGCACCCAGCTTCAGGTGATCAATCGCCCTATCTAGAACACTTAAAAAGTTACTAATTGTAAAACTTATGTACTAACCGCAAATATGAATATAGTGAAATGGAACTCACCAGTTGTACTCGGCATTTGAGATGTGAACAGGGAGAAAGATGTTTCATCGTTTGTGTCGGTTGATGAGGGTCTCCCAGTTTCAGACCTATCCATTCTAGTTGGCAGTGGGATGGAAAATCCAAAAAGCCTACAGTTTGTCACAGCATTAGTCAGATCATCGTGGCCATTCTCAGGAATTGGCTTTGCCACTTGAGTATTTTCATACATTTCTGATCTACGAATCCCTGTGGAGGAGCCATATATTATGTCGCATGGTACCAAAGGCATTTGTTTTTCTCTGTCTGGCGGAAGAGCAGAATTGCCACCATAACCATTAGGGTGTTTATCCATACCATGCACGACATGAGAGCATGAAAGTTGTTCACTTGCTTGTTGAAACATCAGAACGGAGGATAGAGATGACACCTGAGCTGAAGACACAGGTGGTTTAGCAATCGCAGTAAATTCCTGGATTGGTCTATTAGACCAATTATTTCCCACCCCAAACAAGTGACTAAAGACACTTGGACCACTTTTGGACCAAGTATCGGTTGGATAACCCTGAAGAGTGGGCTTCCATGGACCTATTTCTTGACCTTGCAAGACCTTGTGGAGACATACAGATTCCCCAAAGCCCTGGTAGGGAAAGCCAGAATTACCAATTGGAATTCTGACATTGTTTCTCATATCAGTTGTTCCATTAATATCCTCATAAAGAGTTCTCAAACCAACTATTTCTTGACCTTGCAAGACCTTGAGAAACCTTGCAGATTTCCCTGAGTTGGAACATCTAATTCCATCTGCAATAGAGACTACAACATTTAGCTTGGTGATCATAAATGAAAGAGTTCTGAATCAGAGATATGATTCCACCTGACAATTAGAAACTTACTCGGAATCAGTGGTTCCAGATGGTCTGGAGCATGATATATTTTTGTCTTCTTTGGACCAGTCGTTGGCAGAACAGTAGAGAGTAAAACTGAACCTGTTGGTTCAACATCCCAAGGAGATACCCTGTTATCTCCATTCTTAGCTAACTCATCATCCCATCTCACCTGCAAGATTTAAGTGTAGTGGGAAAAAAAATAGAAATGATATTGTAATGATGCTCATGGAATGCAATCCATGTTCCGCCAAACTCAACACACATTGAACTATAAATTATCTCAAACATCTTGACTCCAGAATTGCACTGTTGCAAAGCTACTCAAGGTGAAACTAGAAAGAATGTCACAATATTGCATAGATGAATAGTGCATCTCAAAAAATAAAGGCTATATAATGGGAAATTTAAGATTATAAAGAAAAATTATAAAGAGCACTTGACACATTTTCCAAAGAAATAAGTATCGCTTACTAATATAGACCTATATATACATTATACCAATAAAATAGGACAGCCACAGTTATTCCACAAATTATAAAGATATATATTGTTCTGAAAGTAAAATGGCACACCATATGTCAATCATTTGACACCAGTTACATGAATGTTATTTCCATTGGACTCTATGCAGTCATACCTATGCCATTTAGATCTCTTAATTATATTTTAAAAAAAATTATCTGTCCCCCTTTATCACCCATACCTTAAACTTATTATTTTATTTTTTGACACGGTGAGGTTGCACCTAACTGCTGAGTACAAATATTCTTTTAATCTCTCTCATATTCACTTCACTAATCCACTTTCATATGTGCTGCACTGATGTCTCATATAACTTATTTCTTTACCACACATCTGAGAAACTTATTTTGTCATACAGCACTAGAGCATAGAAGCCTGTCTCTATTAACCATCCAGCTTTCACCACTATATGTATATATTGGTTTGGAAAGCTATAATAAACCACCTACTGGAATGCATAAATGTACATGCTGCCATTACCAGTAGGAAATTACTAAATCCTAAAGAAAGGTCTAAGCTTCTTATTTAATATGTACTTAGGAACTTTGCCTTTGAAAAATAAACATCTAGTAAAAGTTGCTCTCATATAATCGATTCTACTTTCCACCTAAACCAGGGATGGCAGACCTACTATTAGAACCTGACCTCATTTAGTCAAAAGGGTAACTACTAATTAACTCCCTGAACCCACTCCTTCACATAGGTATGTACTTATCTAGTACTTAATTGCCATAAAATGGATTAAATAGGAATTAGTTACCCAAGAAATGGTTATTAAAATAAAAGATACAATACCTAAAATACATGTTCTTTTGCCACACACTAAATTAAATGTATGAAGGAAAAAATTGGAAAATATAACTAAAGCATTAACAAAGTCTCAATTAATATCTAAGTAAATATAATAATCAACTAGATTGACAATCACTATAAAGTAAATATCGTCCCCTCGGATGGGTCTAGTGGCTAGCGCATGAGGTGTTGCCACCATGAGGTTTGGGATTCGAATTTCGGTAAAACCGAGTTAAATGTCTCCCTTATGTGCTAATCATTATTCCAAAGGCTAGTAGCCGCCCGTAATTTACCTCCTCCGTGTTAGCCCTGGGACGGGTTGGTGGGAGCGCTGGGGGCGAGCGTATTCGCCTTTTACCACCACTATAAAGTAAATATCAATAATAAAAAAGAATGTTCAAAAATTTATATTTATGCATTATATGCTTCGGGCACTTGACGCTTGACCAGCATAAACATGAACTTGCATAGTAATACCTAAGTTTTTTAATTAAATGAAGAACTGTGAAGGCGACACATGGTCCATACAGTATATCTAGGCAGGACACAAATATTTGGATATCTTAAAAGGTTGCATTGATGGAGTTTGCATGAAGAGATGCCATAGATTTGTTGCTTAATGTCTGGTAGATCAATAAATCAAATCAAAACATTGTATGTGGCAAGGTTGCTTTAGATAATATAGGTTCCTAAGTGGAAATGGGAGTCAGATACTCTCACCTTTTTGCTTCACCATACTTGAATTTAAGGACCATACTTTCCTTAAAGGGGTAGGATGTAACTGTTGGAGCAATCTTGCTCAAGACATTACTCATTGTTGATGTTTGGTTAAAATAGTTTAAGCTAGGCATTAATTGTGATCTAACATAAGTATTGAGTGAGCAGATACAAAGAAAAGACCAAGTATGAAGTTTTGGCAAGGAAAGATCCGGAGGTGCGATCTATTGGCAAAAAAAAAAGAGACTTAGCATGACGGAGCCAAAGATAGCCCTTGAAGGCAAGCGCAAGGATGAGGAGTCGTGGAGACAGAAGCATCCTAGGGGCGTAAGGCTGAGGGAAGGTGCTTGGAGGCTTGAAGTCTAAGCTAAGGAAGTAAATTCAAGTGTATAAAATAATGTAAAACTGAGACGGTACAAACTGCTGTAAATTTCAGAAGTATAAGGTACCAGTCGACTGGTACCAAGGCACAGAATGGACAGAATGTCGCCAGGGTAATTGGAGGCAAGTACCAGTCGACTGGTACTGGTATCAGTCGACTGGTAGATGACCGTTATGAAGTGGCGGCTCAAAATCTCGTCAAATCTTTAGTGCCGTTGAAGCCCATCAGTCGACTGATAGGTATACCAGTCGACTGATGTCGGGAAAACTATAAAAGCAATTCTTAGAGCTTGGAGATAACCAACTGTTCAAAAACCGAAAATGTGCTCATCAAGTGATCCTCAAGCCTACAGATACTCATACTCTTCCTTCTGATCCAAACTTTCACTTTGTAAAAGGAAGAGGAGATTGTGTAAGGGTTTCTCCACCTTCGATTGTCATTCGAGAAGGAGAAGTTTATAGTGGAGCTTCATTGTGTGGGTGTGTGCGCCTTGGATTAGTCACCTCAAGGAGGTGGAGACCAAGTAAACAAAGGGAGTTAGCATTGCCTTTTTGTTTTCATACTTGTTCATTTGTTTCCTTTATCTTCCACTAACAAGTTGTAGGTCAAAAGCCAAAGAAAGGCTATTCCCCCCCCCCCCCCCCCCTCTAGCCGAACACAAAGGTTCTAACAATTGGTATCAGAGCGAGGTTCGCATCGGAAGAACTCATCGTCAACCGAAGCATCGAAATGACATTTCAAGAGGGATATAGCACCGCTAGACCACCCTTCTTTGATGGCAATGACTTTGCATATTGGAAAGGTAGAATGGAATACTATTTAATGAATGATATTGAGAATTGGTTTAGTGTTGTAGATGGGTTTGAAAAGCCGAAGGATGGATCGGGAGCACCTCTTCCTACCAAGGAGTGGACAAAGGAGATGGCAAAGAAGGCCCAAGCTAATGCAAAAGCCACAACAACCCTACAATGTGGACTTTCAAAGGAGCAACTAAGCAAAGTAGGACCGTTCGATTCCGCCAAGGAGCTTTGGGAGAAACTCATTGAGTTAAATGAAGGATCAAGCGAGTCAAGAAGGGCCAAGAGAGATCTTTTGTTGGGACAACTTCAAACCTTCACTATGAAGACAAATGAAACCGTAAGTCAAATGCACGGTAGATTCAAGGAAATAGTAAATGGTCTTCATGTTATAGGTGAGAAAATTGACAATAGGGACCTAGTAAGGTATGTTCTTCAATCTTTTCCTAGAACCACCTTATGGGCCTCAATGGTTGATGCGTATAAGGTTTCTAGAGACCTTTCTTTAGTTAAACTTGATGAATTATTTTGCGAATTTGAACTTCATGAGCAAGCTAATGCGGTTTCAAAAGAGAAAGGTATGGCTCTTGTTGTAGAGAAGAAGGAAAAGAAAAAGAAGGAAAAGAAGGTGGAATCCTCATCATCCGAATCCGAGCAAGAATCATCGGATAGTGATGATGAAATGTCGGCAAGTGAAGTGGCTCACTATGTCAAAAAGATGATGGGAAGATCAAGAAAATTCACAAGAAAGGATGTGAAGAAGATGTTTCAACCCTCAAAAGGTAAGAGTAGTCAAAGTTCAAACTTTAATACTAATGTCACTTGTTATGGATGTAACAAGAAAGGACACATCAAGCCGAATTGCCCGGAATTAAAGAAGAAAGAAGAAAAGGAGAAGAAGAAAAAGGAGAAAAAGAAGGAAGTCATGATGGCCCAAGCTACATGGGATACACCAAGCATTGACTCATCGGATGAAGATGAGCTATGCCATGTTACTCGACATATGACCTTTATGGCTTTTGAAGAGGGCAAAGATGAATCAAGTCAAGAGGAGGTGTCAAGTGAAGAGGAGTCATCAAATGAAGAGGAATCAAGTGATGAATCATCATCAAGTGATGATGATGAGGTAAAAGAATCTCCCAAAGTAGAATTTCTTTACAAAACTATTGCTCATCTCAAAAATGCTTTTGTTAAATCACAATCTAAGGTAAAAACCTTGAAGGGAAAGCTTAAGCTTATTAAAATTGATGCATGTTCATCTAGTGAGTCAAGCATGCTCAAGGAAGAAAACGAAAAATTGAAGAATGATGTGATTGAGTTAAGAGCATGTCTAGAGAAGTTTACAAATGGATCCAAATACTTAGATATGATCATTAGAGACCAAAGAGCTGTTTACAACAAAGCCGGTATAGGATATAGACCTAAAGAAAAGGAAGTTGCATACATGTCTCTAATTAATGGCACTAGAAGTGATAGAAACAATGTTAAGAAGAATGCTAAAGGAAAGGCAAGACAAGCTTGGGTGCCTAAGAAATATTTGAATGATATTTCCGAATCAAGTGCATGGATACCAAAGAATTGTGTGTTTTATGTTGTCTAGGTAGAAGAGAAAAAGGATGCAAGTATGTGGATTGTGGATAGCGGTTGCTCAAGACATATGACCGGTGATGTGAGCAAGTTCTCCACAATAAACTATATAAAGAAAGGAACGGTATCATTTGGGAATAGTGGGAAGCTCAAGATTATAGGTAAAGGTACAATTGAGGTATCACCCACAATTATCATTCATAAAGTCTTGTTGGTTAAAAATATGGGATTTAATTTGCTTAGTGTTAGTCAACTATGTGATGCCGGATATAATGTAGAGTTTCACCCAAATAAGTGTACAGTTAAACACAAGAATCTTGAGAATGTGATGCTAGAAGGATTTAGAAAGGCAAATCTCTATTATGTTGATCTTTCATATGCTTCTAGCCCCTCTATTAAGTGTTTGATGTCAAAAGAAGAAGAAGGATGGCTATGACATAGAAGACTTGGACACATCAACATGAAGAACATAGCCAAGGTAGCCAAGATGGAGCTAGTTAAAGGGCTACCAAAAATCAAGTACATCAAGGATAAACTATGTGATGCATGCCAAGAGGGTAAGCAATCAAGGTCATCACATAAAGGTAAAACCTTAACTAGCACTTCATTACCATTAGAATTATTGCATTTGGATCTTTTCGATTGTCATAGAACACCCTCTTTAACGGGTAACAAATATTGTTTGGTAATAGTAGATGACTACTCTAGATATACTTGGGTTCATTTCTTAAAACACAAAGGGGAAACTTTAGAAACTATTATAGGGTTTACCAAGAGAGTAGAAAATGAAAAGAACATCAAAATTGATAGAATTAGGAGTGATCATGGTGGAGAGTTCGAGAATTTGAACTTTTCTAAATTTTGCTTGGATAACGGTTATAAACATAAATTTTCTTGCCCAAGAACACCTCAACAAAATGGTGTAGTGGAGAGGAAAAATAGGGTCTTACAAGAAGCGGCTAGGACCATGCTCAATGCATACTCCCTACCTAGCTATTTGTGGGCCGAAGCGGTTAATACCGCATGTTATATCCAAAATCGTGTTTTAATTCATAAGTTTTTAGGGAAACACCATTTGAATTATGGAATGGCACAATTCCTACAATTCACTATTTTAAGGTCTTTGGTTGTAAGGTTTATATTCTCAATACCAAAGATGACTTAGGAAAATTTGAGCCCAAGTCTAATGAGGGAATTTTAGTTGGATACTCATCCACTAGTAGAGGATATAGAGTATACAACAAAAAGACTCAAATGGTTGAGGAATCGTCTAATGTTGAGTTTGATGAGTCTACTAGGACTTATCCTAGAAAATCCTCTATTGTCAAGGATATAATTGAAAATAATCAAAACATCACTCAAGAAATGCAAAATCTACAATTAGGGGGTATTGATCTAGGGGGAGAAAGAGATGGTTCGGATGATGAAAGAAACAATGTAAACAATGATACTTCCAAAAATGATGATTCCATTACCCCAAGGACCTTAAGGCACCATCAAGATCATCCTATTAATCAAGTAGTTGGAGATGTGGCACAATGGGTAAGGACTAGATCCTACTTTAGGGATCATACTAGTCAAATTGCTCTAATATCACAACTTGAACCAAAAACAATTGATGATGCTTTACTTGATACGGATTGGATTTTAGCAATGCAAGAAGAGTTGAATCAATTTGAAAGGAGTGATGTATAGGAGTTGGTTCCAAGACCTAATGGGAGTACAATCGTCACAACAAAATGGGTTTTTAGAAATAAGTTGGATGATCAAGGGAGAGTCACTAGAAATAAGGCTAGGTTGGTAGCTAGAGGTTTCAATCAAGTGGAAGGACTTGATTATAATGAAACCTATGCTCCGGTAGCTAGGTTAGAGTCCATCCGAATATTATTAGGATATGCCGCTTACATGGGTTTTAAACTCCACCAAATGGATGTAAAATCGGCTTTCTTAAATGGTTTCATTAAGGAAGAGGTTTATGTAGAGCAACCACCCGGATTCGAAAATATAGATTGCCCAAACCATGTTTATAAGCTTAAGAAAGCATTATATGGGTTAAAACAAGCACCTCGGGCTTGGTATGAGAGACTTTCATCCTTCCTAATCTCCAAGGACTTTAGAAGAGGAACAATTGACCTAACATTATTTCTAAAGTCTAAGGATGGGGAAATTTTTGTTGCACAAGTCTATGTTGATGACATCATTTTTGGTTCAACAAATAATAAACTTCTTCATGACTTTATCAAACACATGGAAAGTGAGTTTGAAATGAGTCTTGTTGGAGAATTGAGTTTCTTTTTGGGATTACAAGTCAAGCAAACTAGCGAAGGAACCCATGTTTACCAAACCAAATTTGCTAAAGAACTTATTAAGAAATTTGGGTTGGAAAATGCTAAAGGAGCATCTACTCCTATGGGGACTAATACCAAGATAGATAGTGATCAAGAAGGGAAATTAGTTGATCCAAAACTATATAGGAGCATGATTGGTAGTTTGCTATACCTAACCGCTAGTAGACCGGACATAATATTTGCCGTAGGAATGTGTGCAAGATAACAATCATGTGCCAAAGAATCACACTTAGTAGCGGTAAAGAGAATTTTGAGATACATCAAGAGTACCCTTAATGTAGGTCTTTGGTATCCTCGGACTAGGAATTTTGAGTTGATTGGGTATACCGATTCCGATTATGCGGGTTGCAAATTAGATAGAAAAAGTACTAGTGGTGGTTGTCAATTTCTTGGACCTTCCCTTGTAAGTTGGAGTAGTAGAAAACAACCTTGTGTAGCCTTATCCACAACCGAAGCCGAGTATGTGGCCATGGGTAGTTGTGTAGCTCAATTGCTTTGGATGATGCATACTTTAGAAGATTATGAGTGTCACTATTCCAAAGTTAAGGTTTTGTGTGATAATATTAGCACCATCAACTTAACCAAAAATCCGGTGCACCACTCTAGGACAAAGCACATTGAAGTGAAGCATCATTTTATTAGAGATCATGTGGCAAGAGGAGACATTGAACTACTTTATGTTGAATCTCAATCTAATCTTGCCGATATTTTTACCAAGCCTTTACCCGAAGTAGAGTTCACCTCTATTAGGAGGGAACTTGGTATGTGTCTTGTAGAATAGTGAGTATAGCATCGCATGTTTTTACATCACATTATGTTTTTTTTCATCTCACATAGCCCTAAGGAGCCTTGCTTGTGTATTTCTTCATTTAGATACCATGTGAGATGTTTAGGATGATGTCTTTGGTTCAACATGTTTGTCATGATACATGACTTTGGGCCAATATGACATCTTGTCACATTGATCCTTAAGTGGACCAATCATTGGGAAGGCTTGTGCACAATTAATGTGTACATAGCTCTTTGAACATGATTGGATATTTCTTTCAAATACAAGTATCATAACCTATTGTATGCAATTTAAGATGATATGGAAAATACCATATAAAGAGGTGTAAGAAAGAAGCCTTGTTCTAATATAGGTACAGCACCTATAGGGAAGTTCAAATTGGGACTTTCACTCAACGATATACTACATAATCTAACTAGTGTTGAAGCATGTGTCAATCTTGGGATCTATGGTAGACATATTTTTATACATATTTTTCCCGAATAGACAAGGTTCAAATATACTTCTCCACCAAATTTGAGAATTTTTGGAGGTCGGTATAATTATCTGTAGGTTTCTGAAATTTGGGGCAGAATAAGGCCAGAATTGGTATCAGTCGACTGGTTCAGGTACCAGTCGACTGGTAACAGTGACTTTTGCGAACAGAATGATTCTGTGGGTTTCTGTTTTAGGCACCAGTCGACTGATGGAATCATCAGTCGACTGGTACTCGCGTTTTTATATATCCTTCCGCGTGCAGGTGGCCCGATGGAAACCCTAGTTTCATCTGCCGCCTGCTGCCGCCTGGATTCCAGCGCGGCTCGTCGCCGTTTCTTGTCCTCTCCGGCCGCCTAAACCTCCTTCTCTTTCTCGATCTGTCCTCATCTTCCCTCATTGCTCAGTTTGTTTCTCCTGCGGCCTCTCAACGCCAGTCGGCTCGTGTCCTCACCACACCTCCTTCTTCCTCGGTTCTTCCTTGATTTCGTGGCTATGGAACGAAGGTAATCCTTCTCCCTCATCTTTTTCTCAAGATCAAGTGTGATTTAACCCTAATACCTTGCTGTTTTTGCTGTTTTTGCTGTGTTTCTGTGCTCTTCTCCCTGTTTTGGGGTTACTTTTGGATCATATGCATTGCATTACCACATTTAGGGTTAGGCAAAAACGCAGGGCTGGTGAGGGAACCTCCCGGCAGTCTGCTCCCGTTCTCTCGGGGGATCGATTTCGATCCGAAGCCGCACGACAACGATTTGCGGCTACTGATTTCGCTATGATACCCTGTCGGTATCTGAATCAGACCTATTTTACTACAATTGTACCATATGTCATGGAGATCATTCAGTATTTTGGTTTAGATAAGTTAGTGCATTGCACGCATTTAGTCAATCTGGATTTATGTAAGGAATTCTACACCAATTTGCATCCTAGAGGTAGTGGAGGTCATACATGGGTATCTCGTGTAGGTTGTGTCGATATTGAGTTCACTCCCAGCATTCTCCAGTCCTTCTTAGAGTGTCGGGCTTCTTAGAGCTCCTTTACGTGTTTTCCTACAGTTGTTGAGCCATTCACCGATTCACTCTCTCATTTGTCCATTGAAGTGATACATCAGTATTACTTCAATGCCCCCCGAGCTCCTCTGCGGCGCATCTTCGATACTACCCGTATGTCTGCCCGCAGCAACATCCTTTATAAGGTTGTTATTGGGTGTATCTTACCTATAGTCACTCGGGGGCAAGCCAAGATTCGGCTGCCCCATCTGGTCATGATGTATGCTTTGGAGCACCGGCTCGACATCAACATCGCTCTTCACGTCTTTGAGTCCATCGTGCACTTCTCTAGTCCTACTAATGAGAAGTTGTACATGCCTTACTGTCACATCCTGACGTCTTTCTTTGCTTCTCGGGGTCTCGATGTCATGAGGGGTCAACTGCATCAATTATCTAAGGACTATGATCAGATTGGGGCCCGCCAGTTGTCTCTTGCAGGTATTGAGAGATGCCAGGGGGAGATGGTATGGCGTGCTCAGGAGGCGGATGATTCTGACGCTGAGGAGGCTGACGTACCTCCTCCTGCATTGGCACCGCATCCAGCCCCTATGACTGTCGAGGCTCGATTGACTCAGCTGGAGGAGACAGTACGCCAGGGGTTTCAGGAGTTTCGGGGGTTCCGGCAGGATTGGACTGCTTCTCAGCAGCGTCAGGCGGATATGTATGCGATGCTGCAGCGTTGGGATCTGACATACCAGGCTCCTCCACCTCCTCCCAGTGATGATCACTAGGACTATGATTCTGGTTTTCTTTGTGTGTTGGTGTCGAGATGTGTTTTGGCTTCGACAGTGCTATATTCTATTCATCTCGAACATTTAGCTTCTTGACTATGATGGACGCCTGGTGTTATGACATTATGTGACTAGTGCTTATTTTCTTTCACTGCTGTAAGCTCCTTTATATTAGCATATGCCCTCTTTTATTATCTGTCATATGTTTTCTTCCTATCACTTGCTCTTAGACGATATCATGGATTAAGGGGGAGTTGTAGTTTTTTTTGTGTGGCAAAAAGGGGGAGATGTGGATATCTTAAGTTAGATATTTTGTATGCTTATGCTTCGTGAATATCATCATACTTTCTAGATGTTGTATATTTAAAGACCTAACTTAAACACATTTTGCCAAACATCAAAAAGGGGGAGATTGTTGGAGCAATCTTGCTCAAGACATTACTCATTGTTGATGTTTGGTTAAAATAGTTTAAGCTAGGCATTAATTGTGATCTAACATAAGTATTGAGTGAGCAGATACAAAGAAAAGACCAAGTATGAAGTTTTGGCAAGGAAAGATCCGGAGGTGTGATCTATTGGCAAAAAGGAGACTTAGCATGACGGAGCCAAAGGTAGCCCTTGAAGGCAAGCGCAAGGATGAGGAGTCGTGGAGACAGAAGCATCCTAGGGGCGTAAGGCTGAGGGAAGGTGCTTGGAGGCTTGAAGTCTAAGCTAAGGAAGTAAATTCAAGTGTATAAAATAATGTAAAACTGAGACGGTACAAACTGCTGTAAATTTCAGAAGTATAAGGTACCAGTCGACTGGTACTTATACCAGTCGACTGGTACCAAGGCGCAGAATGGACAGAATGTCGCCAGGGTAATTGGAGGCAAGTACTAGTCGACTAGTACTGTTACCAGTCGACTGGTAGATGACCGTTATGAAGTGGCGGCTCAAAATCTCGTCAAATCTTTAGTGCCGTTGAAGCCCATCAGTCGACTGATAGGTATACCAGTCGACTGATGTCGGAAAAACTATAAAAGCAATTCTTAGAGCTTGGAGATAACCAACTGTTCAAAAACCGAAAATGTGCTCATCAAGTGATCCTCAAGCCTACAGATACTCATACTCTTCCTTCTGATCCAAACTTTCACTTTGTAAAAGGAAGAGGAGATTGTGTAAGGGTTTCTCCACCTTCGATTGTCATTCGAGAAGGAGAAGTTTATAGTGGAGCTTCATTGTGTGGGTGTGTGCGCCTTGGATTAGTCACCTCAAGGAGGTGGAGACCAAGTAAACAAAGGGAGTTAGCATTGCCTTTTTATTTTCATACTTGTTCATTTGTTTCCTTTATCTTCCACTAACAAGTTGTAGGTCAAAAGGCAAAGAAAGGCTATTCACCCCCCACCCCTCTAGCCGAACACAAAGGTTCTAACAGTAACATCTAAGTAATTTACTCTAAGCTGGTTGTAATCTATATGTTATCAATTTAAGACTCAATTCTGAGTTTGCATGAGGGATGGACTGGATGGAATTTAGGCTTGAACCAGGTTTGAATGGAAGCCAAATCCACATTTACTGAACCACTTATCCAGGTGCATTGAACCAGTTTGTGATGCTCATTAGGATATTTGAATTTTGAGTTAGTAAATAGTGAAGTTGTTCGGTAATTCGTCCATTATAGTAGTTTAACAATGATAGTGTATTTCATGGGTTGTCTTTACTGCAATTAGTTGCACTGCAGGACGCTCTAAAACTACATTTCAGTCCACAAGATACTCATGGAGCCATCACTTACTAAAGGTTTGACATCAGAGGCAAAAAAAGGAAGAGAAAATAAAAGGAAACAAATACCACAGAAAACTTCAAGTTGGTCACAGAATGGTGAATATACCTTGCTTCAGCCTAAGAATTGTTTTCATTCCATACTGCTCATCATGAGTTGAATAATCTAATATGGCATTCTTTCAGCTTTAAGGGTGAAGGTATTCAAATGACTAGTTTTGCATGACAAGATCAACACCAAAGTTGTGTTGTGTGGCAAGCATGTGTACATTCCGGATGATCTTTGTGCTTTATGTCCTTAAGGCTCCAGTCATTACATCAAAACTTCCTAGCATCTATTTTTCACGTATGGCTCAGCTAAGATTCAATGGCAACTTTGCCACAAAGTAATCCACTACCCCAGCCATCCAATTCATTTTATGAGAAATAGGTAGACTCTTAACTATTACAGCTCGTGTGTGCTCAACTTCTTCACTCATGCTTGGCTTTTCACTATTTTGTTGGTTCACAGCAAATGCAAATTTGAGGACTCTAATTCTTCGTCACTTATGATTGTTTAGTGGCTATCTCACTTGAGGCTTTGGTTGGAAGGCTGTGGCATTCCAACCAATTGCATACCATGATGTGCAACTGCACTTGCAGTCAGGGAACCCGCATCATATTGGCAGTTGATTTAGACAAAATAGCTGGAGAAATGTGCTCTCGTATGCGGAAAATGTAATTATTATTATTTTTGTGTTTGATACTCCATGTAAGCTCTAATGGGCACTTTTGCTTTGGTGAAATTATAACCCCCATGCTACTGTTTCCAACATGAATAAAGGGATATGATTGGTCTTCTCACCCTATCACTTTTCAAAAAGAAAAGAAAAGAAGTTATTTCATGACCTTTTTTTTTTAATTTGGATTCATCAAACTTGTCGAAACCTTGGTATTAGTTGAGTTGTATTTAGGATGAAGTCTTGAACTAATCTTCATCAAATTAATTCTTGACTAGAAATAACTCTTGTTATTGACCTAGCCTATATGATGCGGAATAGCATAGCCTAGAGTTTTGGGACCATTTCGATTGGCATTCACGGGCGGTAAGCTTTGAGAGGTCATGACTCGGGTTGAATCACAAGACCTATAATATATCAAATCAAAGCTCATTTAAAAATTTACATTTGTTACCAGATGAGGTGTAACCCGTAACGGCCCAGTTTTAGACCCCAAGAAACGTTGTTCAAAGACTTTTCGGAGGTCTGAAATAATTTGTCTTTTTATTATCTTTTGAACTATTTTATAATTTAGGTTATTCTAGTCTTTTGCAAGTTAGGATTTTGAGACTATTTTTGGGATAGTTTTTATCAATAATATTTATGCCGTTCCTTTTTCCTAAGACAACGAATTTTGGATGTCTATTTCTTGGTATTCTACTAAATGTCTTTAGAAGATTATTTCTGGCATTCATGTTCGAATCAATGGAATTAATAGTTTTCGCTATGTCACTCTAGGACACTCTAGAACCTGGACTCAAATTGAGAACTAATAATGAAGAGTATCTTAGCCATAGAATTTAATTGCTTTGACTAACCATGGACAATAGGACATGATCGACAATATGAGCACACTATTAAAACCATGTTGTCACTATTTTTAACTGGACAATTTTACTTTTTTTTTCAGGTACTGTATCATTGAGACTATAAATCTATTTGAGAGTTAAAACAAGACGTGCTTCTCACTCGTGGTTCAAGAAAAAATGTTATCATATTCAATGGGACATGTTTTGCAAAGTGAATTGAGACTAAAACAGGCTATGTATTTGTATCCATAATTGTGCATATCATTACTGGTCAAGGTAAGGAAGAAATATAATTACTAAAGCATACCAACAGGCATTTCCATTTTGAACCTGGCCATCTAAGAGGATCAAGCTCACCCACTGAAGTTATCAAACCAGTATATCTGTTCAGAATCCAAAATGGTTATATTTAAAATCTAATGGCAGAAATTCACCCACAGATAAGTCAATCCCAACCTTCTGTCTGCTGCCTCTTCACTGTCAATTTGCATTCTAAACCTTGTTCCAATAGAAAATGAATGATTGAAGCTATTTGCAAACTTCCGGTAAGGAATGACATAATCTGATTGAGTAGCCCTACAAAATTCCCCAAATTGTCAGTACAGCCAGTGTCAATTGGAGAAACATACGTTTGATGCATGTTTAACTCACTAATACATCCTATTCACAGTAATGAAAGAAAATCAACAGATACAGAAATAATACCAAAATTGACAAGTAGAAGAACAATTGCCTAAGCAGCAAACACTTTCATAGTGTCATGTTAAAATTCTCAGACATGCAATGACAAACAGATTAGTTGAAAAATAAACATTATTGTTACTGTTTGGTTCCAATAGCCAACCAAAGTTCCAAATCTAAATCAGACTGATTAACAACAATCTATATCTTTAACAGTGCAACAACTAACAGATTAACATATCACAAATTTTCTGTAGAAATCTAGTTTTCAAGTATCTAGTTGTGAACTTATCTGTCCTTTTGGTATCTACAAATAATCATTGGAGTTCCTTCCAGGGACACTTACCAATGCTTGCTTATTACAGTAGGAACTATAAACTTGTATTATATCAAGACATCGTGGACATGGTTGATTTTAGAAGACAACAGTAGGACATACACATGTTAACTTTACTTTAGAGTTTGCTTGAACTAATCACCTAGATAAGAATAAACTTGCTCTGCATTTTTCGTTGTTACTGCTTCAGAAGTGCTACAGGTTGCAGCTCCATATCAGTCATTCAGCTAATGACAAATATGAAATGGATGCTTATTTCTTGTTCCTGGATGGATTCATTCTATACAGATCTAAGCAATGACCCATGGTTATCAGTTCTAGTGTCATATGAAGTCTCAACTGCCTGATTACCAGGCAGCCTATGCAGGCAATCTATCAAGGTTTTATATGTTCTCATAGATGTGGACATTCAAGCAACTGAAATTGCTGTTCATCAAATTAGTTTGGGTTGAACCAAATCAAATAAAATCTTAACTGCATGCTATGGTCCCTTCTCAAATAATAAAGGATTTTATTTCTACTGGGAGCATTGATCGTTGCGATTGTGAAATACTTCTATAGGGTTTGTTCTTTTGGTGTGAAAAGTTGTAAGTGTTCATTTAAACATTTATTTTGCATGCATTGAATTATATGCATGATGCATATATGATATGTTTTAGATTGTTGATTAATATAGATCATTCTGTATTACATGCATTATGTTGACAGTTACCTATATATTTTTATATGGAGTTATTGACTGTATATCCTGATTAGTATTCTTAAAAAAAAACATACGTCAAGCATTTTTACCAGTGCAAATAAATTTTTTATTAATTGTAATATGAACGGTATATACCCCTACATATGCACTATGGATTGAGCACATACAGTCTCCGGATGCTTTAAAAAAAACTTGATTAGTGTTTGTCAAAGAGAAGAGAACACAAGATCTTAGTTGAGAATAAAAAGAGAGATTTGAGTTGTCTCTAGCTTGCCTATGTTAATCTAGTACATGACTTTTTCAAGTTCATATAACTCACTTTTACCATGTCCCTAATTTGCATAACCTCACTAAAGAAATGTGACAGGCTATTCCAGAGTTCATTAGTCATGATCACATGGGCAACTTCCTAATATTATAACTGTAACACACCCCTCTTTCAAATCAATATAACCTCAATGACAACCTTCTTGAGAAAAGGGGAATAAACTATTACAGATTTGAACACAGACACTTACATATACAACTTCTTAATAAAAAAGCAGCTGCTAAAGGACAGATTTCCAATCCATGCCATTTATATGATTCATTCCACCTAATCCAACTTGGGAGATGACGCATATGAAATCACTCTTGCTTGAACGAGATGCTTGCACTCAAGCACTGTATTGGGACAATGTATGAACATGAGCTTGATCCATCATTTAATAACCCTTGTCAATCAGAATAGTTGAAACAGACTATGATATTGTCTGACTGACATGCAAAATGGGAGCGTGATAAAGTATATCTTCCCTTTTCCGGAACATGTGAGGTTTGTTGGCTTTGCAAGATCCACCTCAGAAGAGGTCATAAGCTCTAGTGGATCACATATCTATTTCACTAAATAGGTATGAGTTTGGGTAGTATAGTAAATCATAAGTACTTGATCAACTACCATCCCTATTACCATGCAGTCAATGTCTAAGTCAATCAACGTCTAGGCTGAGCCTGGCAAATGAGCCAACATGTTTGTTGGCCTGGGTCAGTATCATTGCAGTGTGAAACATTTAATGTTTTGCCATGAACAACCTAGCAATATTGTAAGGCCCCACTTTAAAAAAAAAACAACGGGGAGCATGATAATAGGCTCTTTATTTACTTAAGGGGAGCTAATTTGCTAATAACCAACTAATGGACACATGGGCTCGGCCCAATTGGTGAGGACTAGACCTAACCCTAGGGTTTAGTTCTTATAAGAGGGGCGGTGAAGAGGAAAAAAAAAAGAAAAAAAAGAGGAAGGAGGGCTCTCGGCGGAAGAAAAGAAAGGGGGAGAGAGAAGTCTCGGCGGGAGAAAAGAAAGGGGGAGGGAGAGATCTTGGCTTCGACCTTGGAAGGAAGAACGAGGCCAAAGAGATGCCCCACCGCTGCTCCTCGTCGTCACCTGCGCCAACAACAAGCCTCCGAGCAAGACACCTCTTAAACCCTTTTCTTTCTACACTTACCTTTAAATCTGTAAACGCGCCAGGTTTTCAACTTTTCTTTCTATGTCTTTGAACATGTATACGCAGCAGGTTTTCAAGGGGGATGGAGGGCTTCAAGTAGTAGGTTTTGGGAGATATTTGGATTATTTACAGCAGGTTTTCGAGGTGGATTTGAAGGCTAGGAGTAGCAGATTTATGGAGGGTTATTCGAGACCGTGTGCAGCAAATTTCGAGAAGTGCTGGAGGGGGGTACATAGCAGATTTCTGGAAGGTTGTTCGAGGTCGTGTGCAGCAGATTTCGAGGGGTGCTTGAGGGAGGCACATAGCATATTTCCGGAAGGTTGTTCGAGGTCGTGTGCAGCAGATTTCGAGGGGTGCTTGAGGGAGGTACATAGCAAATTTCTGGAAGTTGTTTGAGGTCGTGTGTAGCAGTTTTTGAGGGGTGCTTGAGAGTGGTATGTAGCAGATTATTTTTTGGAGTGTTGTTTGACATCGTGGGCAGCCTATTTTGAGGGGTGTTTGAGAGTAGTATGTAGTAGATTTTCGGATGGGTGTTGGGAAGAGTGAACAGCAGATTTGACGAATAGTTGGCCACCTTTTTGTCCGAGGAAGTTAGGTGTTGTGGCATTGCCATGAGTAATCGCAGCACAATAAAATAAATGAGTATTGTAAATGATTGTTTAGCTTCATGTAGTTTAATGATATACATGTTTATTGAACTTTACGTAAATTAATGATATGTATGTTTATTAGACTTCTTTGTAGAATAATGATATGCATGTTTAATGGGCTTTACGTAGATTAATGTTATACGTGTTTATTAGACTTTTGTAGATTAATGATAAACATGCTTATTGGGCTTTACAAAGATTAATGTTATACAAGTTTATTAGACTTTTGTAGATTAATGATGTGCATGTTTATTGAGTGTTGCAAAGTTTAATGATATGTATGTTCATTAGACTTTACGTAGTCTAATAAGATGTGCTAGAGTTATGATGCTTGATTACCTTAATGGAAAGAATATGCATATATATAAATAATAATGAGAAGGATTAAAGGAAATTCTGCGAGGGTCAAAGCCCTAGAGGGACCCCGTTTACGGGACAAGACCCCAGAGGGACCCTAATATCAGATTTCCATATTTGGCCACGACCTAGTGATGAGAGTTGCTGACGCCCCGCCACCTAGTACCATGGTTAAACAGATTGATCAATCGAACAAAGGATAAAGGATGACTAATGTATCTCCACCTAAGAATGATATACGATAAATGCTAAAGGAAAATACTCCATAATATAATGATTGAAGGACACTCAAAATAATGTTGTGTGATACTCATAGTGTAATGTTTTATGGAAAAATGCTTATATGTCTGCTTACTTGTATGCTTGACAATAAGTTCCAAGTAAAGATAGATTTAATGATGCATGCGGCTAGTTAAGGAATTTTGCTGTTATGGTTTGGAGGTGCTGAGTTAAACTCACTAGGTTTGGTTTGTGGCAGGTGTAGAAACGGATGACGTTGGAGGCTTGGACCCTTGACGGGCTGGACAGTACACTCCCAAGGACCTTCCGATTCCGCATAAAGAATAAATAAACAACACTTATGATTTAGAGAGAATAAAGTAGTTTTTAATTTAGATCCCCAGGATGTATGACTGGTTTATTAATTACAAACAGTTTGCTTATTTATTGGAATGTTATATGATGCGTGAAAAAAAAAAAACTTAGAGTCGTTTCAGATATCTCCCTGCATTATAAAGTTTGTGAATCTTCTAAATTGTTGCCTCTTCCCTCCTCCACCTTTTCCTTGTCAATTCTACCCCGTGTCACCAAAGCTCATGCATGCTACCATGACATCGACAAAGTATTGTTCATCTAAGAGCTAATATCTCAATTGGGAACCTTAGCTTGGTCTTAATGAGGTTGGATGGAAGGATCCAAACCCTGGACTCATGCAGTTCAATTATTATTATTTTTTAGTAGATGTATCTCTCTAATTCACTTTTTTTTTTAGAAACCTCGCTCAGGAGAACTAATCAATTATGTTTTTCTTTCTTTTCTTTTCCTCTTCTACAATTGAATCTGTTGATTCCTTAAGAGAGAATGCATTCTTCTAACATATGTCACATACAAAACCTCATTGTCTTTAAATGTGAGCTTTCGTGAATATTGAGTCTATGTTATTGCCCATGAACCACTATTTTTTATAGCCACTAGGAAATACATTATATTGGTGACTACCATAGAGTAACCTTCCTCATCTAGCTTGCAGGGTCTCCACAACACCTGTTCATTTCAAGTCATTGCACCCAATGTTATCAAAATCACGAGTGAACTCGTAAGCTCGTACAAAATCGCAAGTTTACTTATGAAAATCGAGTGAAATCGTGATAAAATCGTATATTAAAGTAAAATCGGAGCAAAATCGTAAAATCAGATCAAAATCGTAAAATTGCATTTAAACTTGTAAAAACATGATTTTTGAGATAATTTTATCGATTTTGTGTCGTTAATAAGAGGGAACTATTGCATTTGTCTATGAATGATTTATATTAATTTGTTATCTTGTGTTTTATTTATCTTTAGACTTAAGCTTTAGACTTGAATTTATGTTTATGTTGTATTTTCATGGTAAGTATTTGGTTGTTTAAAAGTTTAAAATTATGAGTAGTTTATGATTATATGAATTAAAATGTTCTATATGTAAATTTATGTTATAATTTTGATTAAAATATTTAATGATCAATTAAAAATAACATATCAAGTTTCTTTTAAAATTGATTTAAAGTATGATGTAAAATCTTACGATTTTACAATTCGATTTTACGATCCAATTTTATGACTGCTCTAACGATTTTATCTAAACTCTCGATTTTGACAACACTGATTGCACCAATAATATAACATAAAAAAAGTGTCTCCAATAAGATTGGCATCTACCCTGCATTATCTCAAGTAACATGCCATCACAAGTCTCTTTCTCTTCATGCGGATCGGATCATATCCTCTTATCACCAAACCTTGATTCTAAACAAGCGATCATGACATGCACCTCGTAAATCTAGGTCTTTACACTTTGCACCCTTTCCTTAAAATGTAATCACAAACCATAACAAGATGTCTTCTTCTACCACCTAAGTCAAGGTATTAGACAGCATTGTTTTCTTCTAAAGCAAATTATAACTTTGAATGATGTCTAAACTAAATTGGGAAAAAAATGATGATATTTTGCTTTTCATGAATAGATGGTAATACAAATGAATTTATGAGAAAAAACTAATTAAATGCAAGAAATTTAAAATTATCAATGAAATAAAAAAAATCAAATTTTAGGAAGAGGAATTGCATTTATAACTAGATGATGAGCGATTTGTTGATGTTGAAGTTGACAAGGTTTTGATCTAAACCATGGATGAAGATACTCAATCTACTCTTTTTAAATCTAGAAGAGACAACCATGTTCTTGCAAACTAAAATATGAAAGCACAAGTAAATCTTTTTACGATTTCTATTAGCTCTTGGTTGTTGCAAGTTCATTTTGAAGTTTGTTAGTCCTTAACAATGCCTTAAAGCTATATAGGAAGATGCATATATGTGTGACGCAAGGGCCTATAGCATATGACATCCCCTATATATGGTTGGCTTATGTAGTCTACGTCAGTATGTACGCGACGCATGATATGAAGACGGATTAGGTCGAAGCAAATCAAATAAACACCTTAGCTTTTAACTTGCCCTAATTTCTTCTCAAATAATTTTTTTCCCCTTGTGATTGTGAATACTAATATGAAATAAGTTTATGGTATAGTAACTTGTGAATGTTAACATTGGAGATTTAGGGAAAAGTGATATTGTATTGGCATTTTTATTTATAACTTATAAGAGGTATATATATATATATATATATATATATAGATTCATTATAAAATCCTAAATCTAATCCTAATAATGTGGGACTAAACTTACTCGACCAATAAAACTATCAATCTAATTGGTATCACTCCCCCTCGAGCTCAAGCAAATCAACTATACGGCGAGGGAGAATCATAGACAGAAGGTGTTACCAATTATGAACATGAGATCAACTACATGGTGAAGGATTGGTTGGACAAATATTCAATGAATAGAAGAGGACCTAATACCGTCTTGAGAGAAGGAGATAGAAAATTTAAGTTATATTTTGCTTGCATGAATCCTTGTATTTTCTATATGTATAGTACACTACTTAACTCATGACCAACAATGACCATTTCTCCAACTTGAACAACCTCTGATAAAATTCTTTCAATTGCTTCTAGTTATACATACAACCTCCTAAATAAAATGCAACAGCCATTAAACTAATAGCTCATAGTTTATGCATTCAAGCAATCAATGCTACATTCTGATCAAGAGGATCACACATAAAAAAATTATAATTGATTCTTACTCTAAACATGCAAGGATGAACAATGCTCCCTCTTCTGAATTAGATGCTTAAAACTTAAATTAATTCTGCTTGATTTGTTTCTAGAAGAGGAAAATCAAAGATGTTTTTCATAATCATACGGGCATTGCTGATTGTGAGTATCTAAATACATTCTAACTTGCAATTTCCAACAAAAATAAATTCAAAATGGCATACTTATTGGTGTGAATTCTTTTAGATCTAACCCTATGCACATCTAAGTACTTATACCTACACACCATGTACAGTTTCACTACTTTCAGATTCTTGTAATTATGGTAGTAAAGAACGAAATAAAAAATCACAGAGAATCACATACCTTGGGTCATAGTTAATGAAGAATACTTTTCTGGCAGAAACAGCATTGGCTACATCCCTAAGTGTGCCAAATTTCTCTTGACTGCTAATAGCACAGGAATGAGTGCTTCTCTTAAGTTGATTGTCTCGCCTTATTCCCAACCTCAACACCCCATCCTGACCCCTAATTTGCAGGGAAAAATCTTATTTAAATAGAGAAACTGTTTAAAGAAGCAAACCAATCCATGTCAGAAAGGATATATGCGTACAGAAGAAAGAGCACAGCATCGTGAGAGACAAGCTTTTTCTTGTTAATAAATGCACTCCATCCTGTTGTTAGCAGATGTCTACGGGGTTGCCCTATACAAGAATGAAAATAGTTAACCATTTAAAAGAATTCCTCGGTGATTAAAATTCTCACCTTTAGAAAACTAATAAGACAAGCCTAAGCTGCATATTACAATGTTTAATGCCAAAATACAGCATAAAATCACCTTTGTTGCAGGTCCAACTGAAACTACAGTGGCAAAACAAGTAGTACCATGTAATTTCTAAAAAAAATGAAATATTCTGGCAGCAACTTGAAAAACCTGAATAACAACTAATTTTTGGTGTTCTAGTATATGCTGAAAATGTCGCGTGCATGTCATGTTGTCCATATTTGGCATCGATGCTATTAACCAATACTAATTGACTAATCTGCATCCCTCAAAATACCTCTGTAGATATGACGGAATCTCCACTCAGTGCCATGCAAGTCCTTAGCTACAATCTCCTGTGACGGCCTCTGCTGCCTATAATCCTGCGGCAAAAAAGGGGTGAAAAAATAAACAAGAGAGGAAGAGGCAATCCAATTAAAAGGTTCAATGTGTTTCATACAAGATCTACATGTTAGCTTCTCATTCAAAAACTAGTTTTCTATGAAGAATCGCACAATCTTACCAAGGGAGGGAAACAGTCTTCAGCAGCACGGCGAGGTACAGAGAAACCACCATGGCTACTAGTGTCAGAAGCAGTCAGGGTCTTGCAGAACATCTGTGTAGTAAGCGACTGGCTGAAACCATCACTCTCCTCTACTTGCCCATTTTCTCCAGCCTCGTCGTCTCGAAGCTGTTGCTCCAATTTCTGAGACAGGAATGGCAATACAATCATAAGTGAATAAGTCAGCAAACTGTTCCCAGACGATATTTTCGCAGCAGAAACCACCAGTGATTCGAGTTCACAAAAAAGAAAAGATTTGTATGCCCAAACTTGTAACGACCACCGGCATTTCACCCGAAACAAGGGTAAATTTTTCATCCGGAAATAGAGGTCTTCTGCATCAACGATAACTGCAGATGGGGTTCCTTTTCGCATCAAAAGGATCCTAACCTAACCTTGTCCTCGGCAGCCAGGGAGAGCTCAGCATACACCTCGTCAGTATCCACCTCCGCCTGCCAAGTTAAGAAATCAAAGCCATTTTCTTCCAGATTCACCAGGACTAGCAAAATGGAAACCAAGGAAAAAACAACAGGGCACGAGCGCCGACTTTGAGAGTGACATCCACCACACGACAGAGAAGATGAGGAGGCAGATCGATTCCTTCAGCCTCGCCCACGCCTCCGAGCCTCACAAGGTGACCTTGCGGGAAGTACACGACGAGGCTCCCCTTCCTGGGCAGCCAAACCCGCGGCCCGGCGCAGGCGTGCCACAGCTCCAGGCAGACGTAACTCGCGGCGGCCGGCGGCACCTGATCAATCTCCTCCTCCTCTTCCTCCCCCTCCTCCTCCTCTTCCTCTCCTTCGTCGATGGTGTTCAGATCGATCCCCATCCTATGGCTCCCGGGCGCGCAGCAGCAGCAGGCGAGAATTGGGGACGGGAAGAAAAGCGGGGACGAAGGAAGCGAGATAGAAGGAGATAGAGGGGGCTACAGCGGAGGCAGCAGGAAAGCAGCAGCGATCACGGAGGGTTTCGCCATTGTTCAGTCGTCGTCTTCTTCTTGGTTCGTCGTGGCTTTCCTCGCTCTCTGCTTCTGGGAATGGGATTTAATAATACATATTTTTACAAACAAAGGCCTTGTCCTGCTCCTGCTACTACAAACACACACAGCTGCTCCGTCCGTACACTTCCCAATTCATCCCTCTCTCTCTCCTGTCTCTCTCTCCCTCTTTTAATTAATTAATTAATTATTATTATTTTTATTATAATATTTTAGACTTGATGTATCATGTAATAAACTAATAATGTTGACATTTTTTTTAGATAAAAAACTTAAGTCAGTGATTAGAAAAGTGATTTTGATTTTTATAAATTAATGCAAAAAGCCGAAATATTTTAAATTTAAGGGCTTATGATTATTTTTTCTTTTAAAAGTATTTTTTTATATGAATCTTTGTGGTGATCCCTTCCTACTCTTTGTATGCCCTTATTTGGATTTCTCAAATTCTAAAAATATCATTTAACAATTTTAACTAGAATTATTAGATGCATTTAAATCGACCGAATAAAAACCATCGTTGTATGATCTCCTTTCTATTATTTGAGACTTAAAAAACATAATTTTTTTATGAAACTTATTGAGTAGTGTTGGTGAGGGAGAAGCTCCTCAAATCATTAGAAGGGAATGAGTGAATAGTGATATGTAAATTAAAAGGAATCATTTGTCTTGCTAATGATTTAATAATGACACACATTAAAAATAAAAAATAATCATAAAAGAAATAGTACACGAAGTTTATTTGATTATTAGTCCAAGAACTATAAAAATTCCACTATTTCTCATTATAAGGAAATCGATCCGGAGGCAAAAAAAAAAAAAGTCTCTTATAGTAATATAGCACAAGTGTAAATCGTAAAAACACTAGAGAATAGAATTAGAAGTATTCAGATTGTGTATTGTTTTGAACTTCGAGCTTCAGTCTCTATTTATATCCTTCATTTTCAATCTAACCATTTACTGACATGACATTCTCGATCATCCGAAAGTATTCTAGGCTCCTATATTTCAATCCACTCTAGCAATGGTTCGCTAATAGCTCTAGATGATGTGGCACTCTCACGTAGCTCAGAAGCGCTCTAGGTCTCTTGTATTTGTCTAACATGGACGTCATCATGATCTATTTCAGCAACGACTATTGTTGACATGGTGAGAGCATCCGGGCACTTGAAGAGGCTTCGGGCGCCTAGACTTTGGGAGCCTGGACTCCAAGAGCTTGGACTTCAAGCGCCTGGAAGTGATCCAAGTATTTGGAATGGTCAACTTCTACACTTGACCATTTGTTGTCTTCCGGTTGCCTATATGTCTACCCAGTCGCCCAGATAAACTTTGTCTTGATTATCACCTTACGCAGTTTTCTGTCCAGCTTCTCGTTTCTCGGATGCACCAAGCCCTTCCAGCTTACTCTTATGCATCATTCTCACTTCGCTGGAGTACTTTTCCACAACTTCTCGTACCTCAGATGTACTAAGTCTGTTAACTCCTTTCCCATGTCATGTTTTTGCTTGCTTACATCATTCTATCATGGTTAGCTGTGTCTGATGCTCCTTAACCATTGAGTACATGTGTATTCTTCTAAGTTTTTATATATTCAGACATACATTAAATCTCACAATGAGATAACTTAAACTTAGTTGAAAATACATCAAAATACTATTAGGAGTTATAATATTCTCCTTATTTTTTATATTTGTCAAATTAAATTTAAATTAGGGTAAATGACACTAAAATAAGAATAATGTAAATAGATGGAAATTTTCAAACTCTCTATATGCATTCATGCTTAATTTTCATTTTTCTTCCCCTTTTAACAACAAAAACAAAAGTTCAAAAAAGAATTTAAAAAATTCTCCCTTCATTTGAAAATTCACTAAAAATATATCAAAATTAGAGAAAATTCTGAAATATTTATCATATTTAAAAATTAATATTTCCTATCACAAAAAATTTATTTTAACCAAAGATTCTTTCTCAGCAATTTTCTAATTTTAATATATAATTTTTTAAAAAATAATTTTAAAAAATTTCTAAGCGTAGAAAAATTATAAAATTTTAGCTACGGATAAAAAAACATGCTTTATTTAAAAAATATACATTTTTCATAAAATTTAGAACAAAATATTTAGAAAACAATATTTTTGATTTCCTAACTACTGAGTCAAGCATTTTTTTTTTTGAAAAAAAATCTTTTTATAGTTGACTATTCTAAATTCTTTCTCATCTAAAAACATCCTCGTCAGCCTCCTTAAATATAAAATTTAGCTTAAATTTATATTTTACGTAATAAAAATATAACATCAGCTACCTTATCTATTTCCTAATTTAGATTTCATAAATAGTATTTCTTTAAATTTAGAAAATAAAATTCATTCCCTAAATATTAAGGTAGGATCCTTTGGTCCACACTTTGAGGACCAAAGGATGAATCATAAAAATTTATTGGTCGATTTGAATGGACCCCACCTGTTTAGCAGATGAGATCCATGTAAATCAACCCATCAGTGTAGTGGTCCATCCTTTGGACTGCACTTTGTGATCCAAAGGATTTGCTCTCCTAAATATTAAAATATTATTTAATTTGAAAGAGAGAAAAAATAAAGAGAATGAATTGAGTAATGAAAGTAGATATTACATAGAGAAAGAAAAAATAATAACAAAAGTGGAAGAGAGATATAAAATAATAAAAATAATAGAAACTTTAGGGTAACTGATGTAATGTGTAGTGAAAAATGATTATTTAAATTTAATAAAATGGATCATTTATCCCAAATTTTAAAGATATTATAAAGAGACTGATATTGATGCTCTAAGGGATCATAACAGATTTAGACACCCAAAAAAAATTATGCCTACTAGATTTATTAAATATATTTATGAAATTAAATATTTTGATATTTTTCTGATTTAGCTCCTAGGGTATTTAAAATTATATTTTGGTTCCTATATCCTAATCCTTGTTGGCTAAATTTTAGTTTTTTTGGTTTATCATATTCATATTATTTGAAAATTGATGATGCATGAACTATTTGACTCTTCTTCTTTGTGAGTCGCCATCAATGCAACACCAGATATGTGCTCAATGTCTAAATCCTCTAAAGATGAGGTGTTGCTCCAAGTTGTTTTTAGCATTCTTTCCTTGGGCTTTGCTTTATCTTTCCCCCATTTATTGGTTCTTTTTTCTTTAGCTTAGGGTAATTGTCCCTGATGTGACCCTACTCATCACAATTGAAGGATCTTACCTTCCTTTTTGCTTCTTAGCAATTTGATTGTTTGTTCATGTCATAATTGTTAGTTTTGAAGTATTTACTCGTTTTCTTACCAAATATGCTTGTTTATCTCCATCTATTGAAGACTTTAAATCTGACCCACTTTGTTTGGCTTGTAAAGCGATATTATTTGACTTTTCTATATCTTTAAATCCTACACATCGTGATTCATGTAATTCCAATATGTTGGATCGAGACGCGCTAGAGGGGGGGTGAATAGCGCTCGTGGCTATTTCGTTTTTCGAGTTCGTAAATCGTACGAGAAACTATCAGAGTAATAAGCAGCGGAATAAAACAATCAACCACAGAGACACAGGGAATTACTTCGTTCGGAGCCTTAAGGTGACTCCTACTCGAAGGCCCGCGATCCTTGATCGCTTCCGGTGGGCAACAACTATAATCTCGATAAGAATTACAAGCTTCTTACAAAGAAAGTATTATAATAAAGTTATACCGACAACTTAAAGAAGAAGAAAGCGGAGCTCCGGGTTGTCGGAATGTTGTAGCAGCACTTCGGAATGATTTTGTTAGCAGCACGTTGAAGAAAGAAAGCCTCAAACTTGATTATTTGAAGTGCTGGTCGAAACCCCCTTATAAAGGGTGTTCAAGGCGCCTTGAAGGCTGTTCAAGGCGCCTCCATGCTGCCTGGTCTTCCGCGTGGATCAAAACTGACCTGGTCGAATTTCATCCATTCAAGGCGCCTTATAGCCCTCTCAAGGCGCCTTCCAAGGCGCCTTCTGCCTGCTTCAAGGCGCCTCCAGTGGTGCTTCGATGCCAGCTCAGCTTTGCACACGAGGCGCCTCCAAGCTCCATGGAGGCGCCTCGGACACTGTTCATCCGAGGCTTTAGGTTGCTCCTTTGCACCTGCAAGATACGTTAGTCCCAAACACTATCCTGCAGCACAAAATTAGCACAATAAACATGATAAATGAAGTATAGACAGTCTCCGGACTGTCCGAGTCTGACTTCAGATTTCCAACCGGAAACCCTAGGTCGACCCGACGCCTACTGTTCCCTCTACGGGAAACGCGTCCTCACCTACTCCACTCAGGAGATTTACCTGTTGCCAGTCGATCCTCCAGATCGACTGGACTTTTGCTCAGCACTCGATGCTTCCGGACTTTCTGCTGGACATTCGCTTCCCCGGCTAGTCCAGTCTTTCACCTGGTTTGCGACACCAGGACTTTCCACCTAGGGTTACCACCCCCTAGGACTTTTGCCTGAAGCCATCGACCTGCCAAGACTTTCCGCATAGGGTTACCACCCCCTATGACCTAGGGTTACCACCCCCTAGGGTTTTCCCTTTGACTAACCGCAGCTAGGACTTTCCTGAAATCCTCAAGTAGACTTGTTAGACTACAAAACATCTTGACTTTGAATTCTTTGTCGTTATCAAAACACGAGTTCGATCGTCGGATGCTTCCCGCACCAACAATCTCCCCCTTTTGATTATGGCAACTCAAATTCAAAGTTAAGTAAACAACCGAATAGATAGACATTTTTAACACAGGCAAATCTGCTAAGTATAGATGAACAAGGTAACTTAAGCAAATTTGCCCTATATGCTTCCCCTTAACTTTTGCTCCCCCTTAATTTTTAACTTGAATTTTATGTTTATGTTTACATTTTTGCTACTCTCCCCCTTTGCCATAACTCAAAAATGGGCAATAATGAGTTGTACATGAATTTATTAAGGTCAACAGGTTAGCAATGTTCAACAGGGTTTTAAGGTCAATTGGAATAATATTTTAAGTTTTAGGACAAGGTTATTCGTTTAAGTTCAATTGGTCCTTAAGTCCAAGCACAAGTCATGTTCACTAGATTGATATATTAGGTATCAGAGCCATAAAGAACAAAACATTCTTAACTAAAAAATTGAGTATCCTTTACCAACTGTCTAACCTTTAGTTACTTGCTGATTGTCTACAGGACAATAGCTTTCACTAGGTTAGTCAAGTTAAGTTATTTTGGTCCAGATAGTCTTGACTAGAACTGGAGAACTTAACTTGATTAATGTTTATTACATATTTAACGCCCAGACTCATATTGATGCACAGATATAAGCATTCTTGAGTCCAGGCTATACCCTATGCATCTTACGCCGTTCTATGTTTTTCAAACACAATCAAGGTAAACCTAGGTGTTTGTGAGATGCTCTGGCTTAATCCTAGGAGAACATGATTTCTAGGGGAAAAACCTAGGCTAATTCCAGAAAATTTTAAAAATCTAGCAAAATTGGAGTTTTGAAAACTAGTTTTCCTAGAGAAGAAAAAAATAAAACCTATGCTCATAAAATATAACACATAAAACTGAGTAATAACATGTCTAATCAATTTAAAACATCTAAGATATACATCAAAAACTGAGTAAGAAAAAGATCCCAGATGTCAATAATATGTCAAGCAGGTGGAAAAGATAGAATCAAGCAGGTGGATCGTTAGCTGGAAGATCGGCTAGGTGCTGCTCAGGTGGCGGCTGAGGCTGTCCCTGACGCCGAAGCTCGCCTCGAAGAGATGCGAACCCAGCAGCTATCTCAGATCGCATAGTCCGAAGAAAACGATGACTGTCTAACATAGCTCGCCGTGTCTGTGTGGACTGGATCTCAAGTCGAGTGAGTCTATCCTCGACAGAGAGTGGTGCTGAAGATGACGGCCCGGCTGAAGAGGAGGGTCCGGCAGAGGTGGAAGGATCTGCGAAGAAGTCCTCTGCCAGGAAATCTGGCCACTCCTCATCTGCATCAGGTGCGCCCTCGGCCTCTGGAGCACCAGGGGCAGTAGCTGGTGGTGGTCGACCATTCCAGGCCAGAATCCCCTCGGCAGTGACCTCTGCCCCTGCTAATCTAAGGCTACGCTGACCGACCTCATCATAAATTGTAAGTGGGATGAGAACCCCTCTAGTAATGTCTATCCTAGAGCTGGAGAATATCTGGGTCAGGATATGACAATAAGGCATATGAACTACTCCAGATGTAACTGTGCTAGATGCAAGGATAATGTTATGAAACATATGGAGGGCTATGTCTATGTCCAGGCGCTGGGTGAGGGCGTACAAAAAGAACGAGTGGGACGGTCGCATCGTCGAGACATCTCGAGATGATAAGGGTAGAATACAAGCTGTCAGGACTATGTACATAGCATAATCCTGAACTCGAAGAAGAGTGGATCTGAACTCAGTCAGGCCTAAGGGTCTCTCCTCCCCAAAAAAAATGCATGTAAATGTCGTCTAATGTAATGTGGGAATAGGGGGCACCAAAGGGTAGGGTCCTACTCGGATAACATAAAAATGTACACTCAGACTCCCTAATCTCTAGGCTGGTGCGAAGTAGTGATGGAGTGAACTGAAGGTCAGTACCTCCTACTCTGGTGGTATAAGTTCGATCATCAACCTTTTCAAGGTTGTGATAGAACTGGGCACATAGGTCTTGGTTGACAGTAGTGGTGCAATCAACCAGTTTATCTAAATGATAGTGGGTTATCATTTGGATAGTGAGTTGACAATATTGGGACAAGAACTCCCTACTAATATATCTAGGTTTGATTGACTCAAAGGTAAACCTAGAGAAATCTATCCTATGCTGTTCCGAGGGGAATCTCGGGTCCGTGGAAGGGGCCCTTGCTGGTGTGGTATCCACAATACGACGCTTCCTATTATGCAAGAAAAATTGCAAAACTAGCAAAGAATATAGGATTTAAGCACTTAAAGAAGGGTTTAGATTGTACCTAGGAGGCATAGCTAAAAATTAAAGGGAAGGAAATAGGTAGAAGGCGCCTTGGTTGGGAAGAATCCGAAGAAATCGGCGGCTTGCGGCGAAACACGAACAGAAGCAAAAATGCTTCTGTTCGTGACAAAAGAGAGGTTTTAAGGCGCCTTAAGATCCCTTTAGGGAGCCTTTGGAGGCGCCTTAAGGGCTTCTTAAGGCGCCTTAAGTGGGTGGCGGGAAATTTCCCGCCGCTGCTTGAGGGCGCCTCCTCTTAGATGGAGGCGCCTTCGGATGCTACGTGTTTTTTTTTTGAGTTTTTGAAATTTAAATTTTTAAAATAATTTTGAAATTTAAAATAATTTTGAAATTTAAGTTTTTAAAATAATTTTGAAATTTAAAATTTTTTTTAAAATAATTTTGAAATTTTAAGTTTTTAAAATAATTTTGAAATAATTTTGAAATTTAAGGTTTTAAAATAATTTTGAAATTAAAATTTTTTTTTAAAATAATTTTGAAATTTTAAGTTTTTAAAATAATTTTAAAATTTAAGTTTTTAAAATAGTTTTTGAAATTTAAGTTTTTAAAATAATTTTGAAATTTTAAGTTAATTTTGAAATTTAAGTTTTTAAAATAATTTTGAAATTTAAGTTTTTAAAATAATTTTGAAATAATTTTGAAATTTAAGTTTTTAAAATAATTTTGAAATTTAAGTTTTTTAAAATATTTTTTGAAATTTAAGTTTTTAAAATATTTTTTGAAATTTAAGTTTTTAAAATAATTTTGAAATAATTTTGAAATTTAAGTTTTTAAAATAGTTTTTGAAATTTAAGTTTTTAAAATAATTTTGAAATAATTTTGAAATTTAAGTTTTTAAAATAGTTTTTGAAATTTAAGTTTTTTTTTAAAATAATTTTGAAATTTAAGTTTTTAAAATTATTTTGAAATTTAAGTTTTTAAAATAATTTTTAATTTCTTAGTCATCTCACCCGATCTAAATTTTCAATCAGGGAATCCTGTAATTTTTGTGAGATGAATTATGGTTGATTTTTAGGGTAAAATTTAACTTTGTATTAGATTCAGGTTTAGCTTTGGGTTCAACAAGTAGACATTCTTTGGATAAACTTCTGGGCTATGGTGAGTCACAAGGAACTCATTAAAGTAACCATGCCTTCGAGGTTTTCCAAATAGTCCTACCCATTGAACTTAATACTAATCCTTGGTCTAACTAGTTAGGATTCATTTAAGGGTAGCTTCGGTCAGTTCCACTTGGCCAAATGCATCAGGTCGAAGTCATATCTTCCTAGACATGCGATGCCCAAGCTTCCCTAACGTACTATCATCCAAAAACTTCACCAGTACTGTGGTTCAAGTTAAACTTATCCCGTTTTAATCTAACCTTAATTACTTTGCCGAGTAATCTACTCTTGTTTTACCCATTTCGGGTAGATTAGGTTCAGTTACCCTGTCGGGTAGTTCAGTTGGAGGTGCTAGCTAGTTTGGATCCTCCATCTATTTTTCAATTTTGAATTTATAATTTAATTTTGAATTTTTAATTTAATTTCGAATATTGAATTTAGAATTTATAATTTATTTATAGATTTTTTTTAAATTTAATTTCGAATTTTGAATTTAGTTTAGAATTTAAGATCGTTTTCATTTTAGCTTTCCCTGGATCACGGCCTCGATATAGTCTGTTGAGGTAGTATATTTGATCCTTCGGAACCCAGTATTGGCCAAGTCCAACTTGATTGACCAATTTAGACTTGGGGACCCATGCTTGGACTGATTTACTACTTTGTTTGTTTATTAGGGATAAATAAGATTTATATTTCTTTTTACTTTTATATCCTAGCCCAGTTCTATTTAGACGGCCCTTTGTGTCCCAAGAATTAGGTCCAGATTCTTGGAGCCCAAAGAAAACCGTTCTAAAATATTTTTTAAGTCTTTTACCTGATTTTTTAAACTTGAATTTTCTTCCTCAAGTTGTTGAACTTGAGTTGAATCTTCAGTTTGAACTTGATCAGGTAAGTATTTAGTTACTCCTTTAAGAATGACTACTTCCTTTAGAAGTGACTTTATTTTCAGATTTGATTTGACTAATTTGCGAAGTAAATAATTGACTAAATTATTAAGCCTAGGAATACTTACAGCGGAGTCTGGCCCTTCGGAAACGGATGCGGATCCGTGGCTTTGCTCGGAGTCGGCTTCTGATTCGCTCTCGGATTCGATGATCTGGTCTCGGGCCATCAATGCGAGTAAACTCGTTTGGTCGAGTTCGTCGTCTTCGTCCTCCGAGGAAGATTCGTCCCAGGTTGCCTTTAGGGCCTTCTTTCTTCTTTGCTTCTTGGCTTCCTTTTGGTTGGGGCTTTTATGCCCCATAGGACCGTAGCAAGTGACTTCGAACTTTACCTTTGAGTTCTGTTGGGCCTCCTTGGATCGAACTGCCTTCTTTAGATCTTTCTTGTTGAAGCCCTTTTTCTTTTTGTAGAGCTTCTTCACGAGATTCACTAGTTCGCTGGTCAGTTCATCTTCTGAATCTTCTGAGTCGGGTTCGTCTTCTGATTCCGATTCAATTTTTCGCCGTACTCTTGATTCCCGTGTTCGACTCGTACCTGCAACCAAGGCTGTATTAGTTTGTTCATGGAGTTCAAATTCACTAAATAGTTCGTCTAATTTTAAGGAAGATAAATCCTTAGAGACTTTGTAGGCATCTACCATTGATGCCCACAATGTACTTCTAGGAAATGAATTAAGAGCATACCTTATTCTATCTCTGTTTTCTATCTTCTGCCCGATTCCATGAAGGGAATTCAGGATATCTTGAATTCGAGCATGTAAAGAACTTGCCGTCTCGCCTTCCTGCATTTTCAAATTGTATAGTTTATTAAGTAACAAATCACGCTTACTTACCTTGGTTTCCGAGGTGCCCTCGTGAAGTTCGATCAGTTTCTCCCATAGTTCCTTTGCGGAGGAGAATGGACCGACTCTGTTGAGCTCTTCTTTGGTAAGACCGCACTGGATGGTGGCTTTGGCGTCGGCTTCCACCTTTTGATAAATCTGGCTCCCGTTTTCACGGGATGTAGGCCTTACCGTCGGTTGGTAGTTGCATCTGTTTGACGATCATCCGTATCGAATCGATCTTCAGATATATCTCCATTCGCCTTCCAATATCCGAAGTCTTCTCCGGAAAATAGTGGGGGCTATATCCTTCTTGTTGGGCCATTTAGATCTACAAAAACAGAAACAACAAGATCTATTCCAAGACTAAGTCTTGGATTAGTAGTGCGGGAAGAGAAAAGTAAAAAAATGAGCCCAAGTGGTATTGACAAACTTTGAGCAACACCGATTTGAAAAGAATTAGAATATAGCTATGAGGCTAAATTCTAATCGACTTCGAACAAAACCACGAAATTTTTTTTTCTTGAATAGTGGTTGCACTGATTCAAGACGACTCCGCTCTGATACCAATTGTTTGATCGAGACGCGCTAGAGGGGGGGTGAATAGCGCTCGTGGCTATTTCGTTTTTCGAGTTCGTAAATCGTACGAGAAACTATCAGAGTAATAAGCAGCGGAATAAAACAATCAACCACAGAGACACAGGGAATTACTTCGTTCGGAGCCTTAAGGCGACTTCTACTCGAAGACCCGCGATCCTTGATCGCTTCCGGTGGGCAACAACTATAATCTCGATAAGAATTACAAGCTTCTTACAAAGAAAGTATTATAATAAAGTTATACCAACAACTTAAAGAAGAAGAAAGCGGAGCTCCGGGTTGTCGGAATATTGTAGCAGCACTTCGGAATGATTTTGTTAGCAGCACGTTGAAGAAAGAAAGCCTCAAACTTGATTATTTGAAGTGCTGATCGAAACCCCCTTATAAAGGGTGTTCAAGGCGCCTTGAAGGCTGTTCAAGGCTCCTCCATACTGCCTGGTCTTCCGCATGGATCAAAACTGACCTGGTCGAATTTCATCCATTCAAGGTGCCTTATAGCCCTCTCAAGGCGCCTTCCAAGGCGCCTTCTGCCTGCTTCAAGGCTCCTCCAGTGGTGCTTCGAAGCCAGCGCAGCTTTTGCACCCGAGGCGCTTCCAAGCTCCATGGAGGCGCCTCGGACACTGTTCATCCAAGGCTTTAGGTTGCTCCTTTGTACCTGCAAGATACGTTAGTCCCAAACACTATCCTGCAGCACAAAGTTAGCACAATAAACATGATAAAAGTCTGACTTTTGATTTCCAACCGGAAACCCTAGGTCGGACCGACACTGTTCCCTCTACGGGAACGCGTCCTCACCTACTCCGCTCAGAATCTAGTGCGATCCTCCGGATCGACTGGACTTTTGATCGACGATGCTTCCGGACTTTCTGCTGGACATCCGCTTCCCCGGCTAGTCCAGTCTTTCACCTGGTTCGCGACACCAGGACTTTCCACCTAGGGTTACCACCCCCTAGGACTTTTGCCTGAAGCCATCGACCTGCCAAGACTTTCCGCATAGGGTTACCACCCCCTATGACCTAGGGTTACCGCCCCCTAGGGTTTTCCCTTTGCCTAACCGCAGCTAGGACTTTCCTGAAATCCTCAAGTAGACTTGTTAGACTACAAAACATCTTAACTTTGAATTCTTTGCCGTTATCAAAACACGAGTTCGATCGTCGGATGCTTCCCGCACCAACACAATATCGAAAGTAATTCTTCTAAAATACTTATTTCAAAGTCTGTCGAGATGTAATAAGAATCCAATATTGATGTTCATTCTTGGATTCTCGGAAATGCTTTTAATGCATATCTGAGAACATCCTGATTTGAAACCATCTCTCTCAGGTTGCTGAGACCGGTAATTATTTCTTATAGCTTTACATGTAATTACGTCATCGTCTCTCCCTTCTCTAGTTGGAGATGAATCAGCTAGCTCTTTAGCAAATCTCTTTTGGTCAGCTTTATTTACAAGGTCTCCTTGTGAAGTTCTAAGAACTTTTTCTAGAGATCTTTGGTTGAGTCGTAGATGCCAATCTGGTTGAGCTCTTGTACTAGTAACACATTAAGAAGATGGCACTTTGTCTTACCATTTACCATGAACTCGTCTCATTGCTTTTTGTTCCATCGTTGTTCATCGATTTCTACTATATCCTCGTTCCTGGGCACTTCAAAACCATATTCTATACAAATCATAATTTTAAAATCAGTTTTTAAAAATACCTCCATTTTCTTTTTCCACATTAGGAACTCATCCTCGAACTTAGGTGAATGGATGTTTGATCCGATCATTTCTTAATCTCCTAATCTAGTTTTTAAGTCAGTGATTAGTCCTTCTGTGTGGTCCAACTCTGGTATCAATTGTTGTTATGGTGGATTATGGTGGAAGCGATTTAGATTGCTAGAGGGGAGGAGTGAATAATGACCAACAAATTAAAATCAACTATTTCTCTTGTTGACGATTTAGTAAGGATACACACATTAAAAATAAAAGGCAATCATAAAAGAAAGAGGACAAGAAGTTTAATTAGTTACAACCCTCGGGTTGTTAGTCCAAGAACTATGAAAGCTCTACTATCTTCTTTTTCTATATAAATCTATCCAGAGGCAGAAAAATCTCTTACAACAATGTAGTACAAACGATCGTAAAGACACTAGAGAATAGAAAGAAAAGTATTCAAATTGTGTGCTATTTTTGACTTCGAGCTTCAACCCTCTATTTATAGTCTTTATCTTCGATCTGACCGTTTGTTGACGTAGCACTCTCCGATCGCTCGGAAGCGCTCCGGGCTCCTATATTCATCAAACTCAATCCACTCTGACAATGGTTGGATAATGCCTCTGGATGATGTGGCACTCTCCGATCGTCCGAAAGTGATCCAGGTGCCTATATTCATCTGACATGAACGTCATCTTGATCCATTTTGGCAACGACTATTACTAATGTAGCGAGAGCATCCAGGTGCCTGGTGAGGTTCCAGGCGCTTGGACTTTGGGCTGTTGGTTGCTACTCGGAATACCATTCTAGTTTCCCTGTACAAAAAGTTATACTAGCATAGAACTATCCTAGCTACCTATGTGCTCTACTGAAGTTAAATTTGGATTGTAAACGATGCTTAACATTATTAATCCAAATTATCCTTCAGAAGTAAAACTTGGATTGGAAACGATACTTAACATTTTTACTCCAAGTTTAACCGACGTGTTCTTTATAAGTTAAATCATATTACAGAAGTTAATTAAATATCTATTTCAGCTTTCGGGTTAAACATGGCAAGACACTAGGCCTTCTTGGATATGAGATCATCCACCACTTCCTAGACAAAGTCTTTTAAAGAAATCGGATATTTAGTAAACTAGGTTTAACTACAGAGACCTCAATAGAAGCACAATATCGAAACATGAAATTGAAAAATAAAATCGATAACAAAACGATAACCTAAAACCGATAACATCTTGTGTTTGGTTTTTCAAGATCTATACAAAAGATGAACTAGTTATGATGCAAAAACTAATAACTAGTTATACCTTTTGTAGCTTATAGAACTCTTGATCTTCTGTTGTATTCCTCTCATTCTCTTGAATGTCGTGTGGGTGACGATCTTCCAAGATGAAATCCACCCAAGCTTCTTCCTTTGCTTCCAAGTTTCAACCACCAACTAACCTCCAAGGGATGCTAGACAAGAGAGCTTCCTTCTCTTCTTCTTCTCCTTCAAGCAACCGACCACCAAGAGAAGACCAAGCTTGATGCCGTCGGCCTCCAAGAGAGAAAACAAAAGGAGAAGAGAGAAAGAAGAGGGTCGACCACCAAGGAAAAAGAGAGGAACAAAGGATGATATTATTGTACCATGAATGCACCTTCTACCTCTCTTTTATAATCCTTAGTGAATGTAAAAAAGGAAAGTTTTAAAATAAAAAATTAAAACTTTCTTTTATTCCTTTACATGGCCGGCCACATCATGTCCAAACAAGGAAAGATTTTAAACAAAAATTAAAATCTCTCTTTTAAAATCCCTTTTGTGGTTAACTATAAAAGACATATTTTATAAAATTAAAATCTTCTCTTTTAAATCCTTTTGTGAATGTCTATAAAAGAAAACATTTAAAATAAAACTCCTTTTATATCATGGTTACAAAAAGGAAAGTATAAAATTAAAATCTTTCTTTTAAACATTATAGATAACTACAAATAAGGAAAGATTTCAAATCTCTCTTTTAATCCTTTATAGAAAGCTATAAAAGGAAAGATTTTAAAATTTAAAACTCTCTTTTAAAACCATGTAGAAAGAATCATAAAAGGAAATTTTTTTAACAAAATAAAAAACTCCCTTTTATTTCCTTTTCTCTTCTTATATGGGCAGCCCCTTGCTTGGACACCAAGCAAGGCTTGGCCGACCCTAGCTTGAGCTCCAGGCTTGACTTGGTCGGCACCTTGCTTGGGCTCCAAGCAAGGATGTGGCCGGCCCCTAAGCTTGGTTAAGAAGCTGGGCTTTGGATAGATATAAGGCTTTATAAATAAGAGACTACAATAGGGACCGAGAGGAGGAATTGGTTTTGGTCTCCCGATGAGCTTGAGCTTCCCGTGTTCGCCCCGAACACCAAGCTCAAGTTCATCAATAATAACTCATACCACTAAAGAGTTATTATTGCACTACCGCACCAATCCCATATTATAATATGGGCTTCTTCTTATTATGAGTGCGTTAGTCTCCATGCGTTTAAGATATCGAATGTCCACTAATTAAATGAGTTACTGACAATTTACTTAATTAATATTTAGCTCCAAGAGTAGTACCACTCAACCTTATTGTCATGTCAAACTAAGTCCACCTGCAGGGTTTACATTACAATTCTTATGAGCTCCTCAAGGGGACATCACCAACTTAGATCACTAGGACACAGTTTCATTCTATAATCAACAACGCACCATATAAATAATATCATTTCCCAACTTATTGGGTCTATTGATTTAATGAACTAAATCTCACCCTTTGATAAATTAAAGAAATAAATATTAAGTATATGTACTTGTTATTATATCATGATTAAGAGTACATACTTCCATAATAACAGAGGTCATGTTCTTTTCTACAGTTAGTATAAAAAGAACAACCTCAAATGGTCCTGCTCAATACACTCAGAGTGTACTAGTGTAATTTTATAGTTAAGATAAACTAATACCAAATTACACTACAACCATTTCAATGATTTGTCCCATTCCATCTTGGTTGTGAGTAACTTTTTATAATTTATAAGGAACTGATAACATGATCTTCTGTGTGACAACACACACCATGTTATCTTCAATATAAATTAAATAAACAACTAAATTTAGCATATAAATTTAGACATTTGACCAATGTGATTCTTATTTCAAAATTAATGTTTATACAAAAAACTAGACTTTTAGTATACATTCTAACATGGGCGTCTAGAATGGTCAATTTTTAGACTTAACCATTTGTTGTCTTTTGGTAGCTTGTATTGTTGGTGCAACCTTAGGTCAAGGTTGACCTGGTTGACCTGACTCGAGTTGACCTGACTCGAGTTGTGTTTTGATGTTTGACGATGTTTGACGAGAAGAGAGTTGTATTCTTGATGTTTGACAAGAATAGGTGTTTGGGAGATTGTAGGTGCAACCTTAGGTCAAGGTTGACCTGGTTGACCTGATTCGGGAAAAGTCCAAGCAGGAAGCTTGGCACGCAAAAAGTCCAAGTATGGAGACTTGGCACTGGAAAAAGTCCAAGTACGGAGACTTGGCACGGGGAAAAGTCCAAGCAGGTAGCTTGGCACGCGGAAAGTCCAAGTATGAAGACTTGGCACGGGGAAAGTCCAAATAGGGAGTTTGGCACGGGGAAAAGTCCTGGTGAGTGAAGCCAGGCAGTCGGAGAAGTCTTGGTGAGTGAAGCCAGGCAGTCGGGAAATCCTGGTGAGTGAAGCCAGGTGAAAATCATAGTAAGTGAAGCTAGGTGAAAGGGAAATCCTGGTGAGTGAAGCCAGGTGAAAATCCTAGTGAGTGAAGCTAGGTGAAAGGGAAAACCCTGGTGAGTGAAGCTAGGCGGTAAAGTCCTAGTGAGTGAAGCTAGGCAGTGGGAAAATCCTGGTGAGTGAAGCCAGGTGAAAATCAGTGAGTGAAGCTAGGTGAAAGTGATAGTCCTGGTGAGAGAAGCCAAGTGGGTCAAAGGGATTGACCGGACACTTGGTGGGGAGTCTTAGCAGGTCAAGGGAGTGACCGGATGCTAAGCATGATTTACCAATAGGTCAAGGTTGATCGGATATTGGTTTGGGAGACTTGGGACTTGGTTTGGGCAAAAACCAAGCTCTGGATCGGTCTGCAGAGCGATCCAGTGATACGTTAGCACGACGTGAGCGTAATCGATGATAAAAAAACTGGAGAGCGCGAACCACGTGGCGAGCGATGATTGGGACTCAGTAATTTAATTCCACCTATCATTGAGATAGATGCGTCTCTCACCTGAGATCATCACACCGATCCGGTCGACGGTCCACATCGTAAAATAAAAATTTGTTTGATCTGGTGAAAATGAAGAAATAACCTTATATATAATTGAATAAATCTGGGTGGAGCCTGATCGGTCCACATTCGACCGTTGAGTCACAACGGGTCGCTCCGTCTTCTCCGCTGGCTTCTGTCTTCGCTGTGCAGGTTATAAAAGGAGATCAAGGCTTTGGTGCTACTACTTTTTCCTTCTTCCTGTCCCTAAGTCTGCTGTGCTTGAGCTTTGATTGAGCTCCTCCAAAGCTTCGCGTGAGCTTCCATTTGGACCATCTGCTGTTGTAGGCGCTTGGAGTTGTTGCTTCTTCCAATCGACGAGAATGCAAGATTGTTTTTACACTTGTATTTTCCTTTCTTGTTGTTACAAGTATTGTGGCGAGGTTTCTCCACCCATAAGGAGTTATTTTAGCGGTTTTCGGACTCATCCAACGGATTGGTGGACTCGTCCACCTTACGGACACGCCGAGGGTAGGAGCCCTAATCTCGAACCTCGTTACATCGGTTTGTTTGAGGTTTGTCTTCTTTCCTTCGTTTCTACGTGTTATTTTCCGCTAACAGAGTGTAGAAAGCGACGATTTGGGGTCGCTATTCACACCCCTCTAGCCTCCGCACGAAGGATCCTAACAAGTGGTATCAGAGCAAGGTTGCTCTTCGTCGGATTAACACCGGGAGCACAAGCTAGAGAATGGATCGACTCGGAGAAGACATCACGTTTCCACCATTCTACGAGTGCTGCGACTTCGAGTATTGGAAGGTAAGAATGAGGTATTTTCTTATGACTAACCTTGAAAATTGGAGTTGTGTGCAGGTAGGGTTTACTCATCCGGTGGATAAAGACGGAGAAACCCTAGAGAAGAAAAAGTGGACAAAGGAGCAAATCCACCAATCCACAATCAACGATGAGGTAACGAAAATTCTTGAATTTTCATTACCTAATGACATTTTGTGTAAGGTAGGTGGTTATAACAATGCCAAGGAGTTGTGGAACAACTTGGCCAAGTTCCATGAGGAGAGCTCCACTTCAAGCCATGAAGAGGAGTCAAGTAAGCTAAGTAGCTCACACCATGGAAGAGAGGAATTAGAAGTTGAGGGTTACTCAACATCTAAGGAAGAAGAGGAGGAGAGCACTTCTTCAAGATTGGAGCAAGAAGAAGCATCTACTTCCGGAAGGGATGAAGGAGAGAGTCTACATTCATCCTCAACCCTAGGTAACTCAAGCACTTTAATTTCAAGCAAATTACACATAATGTGTTTTGAGTGTAGGGAGTTTGGGCACTACAAGAGTAAGTGTCCAAAGAGGATTAGAAAGTCTCCACCGGCGCCAAAGGTCAAGGAAGCCGGAGTCCCGATACGCAAAGGCAAGGAGCACGTGGTGTGCTTCCAATGCAAGCGAAGGGGACACTATAGGAGTCAATGTCCGAGGGGGAGGTAACCTCACAAGGACAAGAGACCGAGCACGTCAATAGGGGGAGCGAAGGCAAACCCTAAGGTAACATTTAAAGCTCATTATTGCAATTCTAATAAGACACATGCTAGTAGTTTTATTGCAATTGCTAATAATGATAAGCATGTTAACTTAAGGAACCAATATATGTGCTTAGGTGCTAAACATGTTAGCCTAGATAAGGATAACACTAGGAAAGCCAACCCTAGGATCAACTCATCTAAGGCTAAGGAAAATCTAGGTAGAAACCCCAAGACAACTAGACATATGCCTAGGAACACCTCAAGAAAGAATGATAAATTAAAACTTGAGGTTTTAGAGAAAGAAAATCAAGTCTTGAGGTCAAGACTTGATACTTTGGAAAAAACTCTTAAGAACTTGGAGAAGTCATCTCTAGGGTTTAAGGGTCAAAAACCAATGTCCAAGGACAAGAAAGGTTTGGGTCACAAACCTAAGTCCCAAGTGGTCAAGCCCACTTATCACAATGTTCCATTCGATTATGGAACAAAATCTAGGGCTAGGAAGACCATCACCAAGGTCACAAGGGGAGTCACCCCTAGAGTTGATCTTGATGAGTCCCAAATGACCAAGGCTTTAAAGCCTAAGAGGGTCATTAGGAGGGTTGCTAGGGAAGTTATCCCTAGTGAATATTTAGTGAACCCAATGAGCTCAAATAGGTATTGGGTACCTAGGAGCATCTTCTCTACCCCATAGATGGGTTAGAGAGTGTCAACTCCGATTAGAAGGGTAGTTAACTCAACTTTGAGGAAATTGACACTCAAGGAGCATTTTCAAGGTTTTTGGGAACCTTTAAAAATGAAATGGAATATTTACTCCTTGGAAGAGTAAAATGTGCCATCATGGAAAATGATGATGTTAATTTCAATTGGCACAATTTGGGTAAATCTAGATAACTCTTGAGGAAAAATGAAACATGCCAAGATTTGAGGATAAATTTGATCTTTAAGTGGCATGAATGAATCTAGAGTTCAAGAAGTGTCAAAATTAGGATTTTGGCATATTAGGGCAATCAAGGGTTAAAGCTTAAGTATTAGCTAAGGCTAAGGATACTTAGATAGGTAATCTAGGTATGTCTTATTCATGCTAAATCTTGCCGTGATTGTTTGCCCTCACATGTCATGACATCATATTTAAGTTTGTCTTTTGAAATGTCATGATAATGCTTAGGTTAGTTTTATGTCATGTTTATTTAAGTTTCAAACTTTATGCCATGACATCATGACATTGGCACATGCTTCTATTTATGATATTATTTCATGTCATGTCATCATCTCTTGCATTAATGATCAATTTAAATTGATTTAAGGATAGAAACACAATTTGATATTGAGATCAAATTGATGTTTAGAAAATGCATGAGAATCTAGCCTAAGATAACCTAAACTCATATCTCACATCAAAATTGACTTGGATGTGTTTGATACACCTTAGATGTGTGTGAGATATTAGGATCATGAGTTAGGATCAAGGTGCATAGTTCTTGTACCTAGATGAGACTAATTCAAGAAGGAGGATCATAGGGAAAGCTTATGTATAAGTCATGTACATTTAGCCCTAAGATTGTGGTCCTAAATTAAAGGGTTTAAAATCATTTCAAAATTGGTTTGAAAAACCTTGATGAAGCCATTCTAGTGATAGCATTCATCATTGAACATTGTGATACAAAGTTTACTTAACTTTGAACTATTTCAAAGTCTTTTGAACTTTATATCAAGATTAAAAAATGGAAGTTATTTTCATAGAAAACTATTTTTCCTTGATAGTATATGGTACGAGGAATGTATCCTCAAAATTTCATAATTTTTGGAATTTTATTGAATTTATTAGGGGTTTCTGAATTTCGGGAGAAGAAAAATCAGAAATCCCTGTGATCAGAGTCTGGATCGGTCACTGGACCGATCCAGAGTGCTGTGGATCGGTCTAGTGACCGATCCAGTGAGGTCTGATAGCGTGCCAATGTGCTGAAATTCGACTGGATGTCTGAAATTTCAGTTTTTTGGGAGTTGAGTTTCGGATCTCTAAAGGATTGAAACTCTCCAAGACATTGTTGGTGCAATGGTCAAGGGGGAGTGGACCTTTAGGGGGAGTCTTAACTAATTGTCAAGGGGGAGTTGACTTTTAGGGGGAGTTTTTACTCCTTAAGACTTTTGAGGATTAGTGATATGGGATTGTCACTAAGTTGAGTGTTGAGTTTAGTATCAAGGGGGAAATTAAGGGTTTCAATGAAAGGTATGAGACTTTCATTAGGAAGAAACTCTTGACCTTGATTCCCTCTTTTTGATGTGTGTCAAAAAGGGGGAGAGATATCCCAAGGGGGAGAGTGTAGGTTTTGGAAGAATGTTCAAGGAAGAACATTGGAAAACCTAAGTTAGGTTATCGGGTTAACCTAACTTGATTTTGGATTTTGTCAAACATCAAAAAGGGAGAGATTGTTGGTGCAACCTTAGGTCAAGGTTGACCTGGTTGACCTGACTCGAGTTGACCTGACTCGAGTTGTGTTTTGATGTTTGACGATGTTTGACGAGAAGAGAGTTGTATTCTTGATGTTTGACAAGAATAGGTGTTTGGGAGATTGTAGGTGCAACCTTAGGTCAAGGTTGACCTGGTTGACTGATTCGGAAAAGTCCAAGCAGGAAGCTTCACGAAAAGTCCAAGTATGGAGACTTGGCATCGGAAAAGTCCAAGTACCGAGACTTGGCACGGGAAAAGTCCAAGCGGTAGCTTACACGCGGAAAGTCCAAGTATGAAGACTTGGCACGGGAAAGTCCAAACAGGGAGTTTGGCACGGGGAAAGTCCCAGTGAGTGAAGCCAGCGGTGAGGAGTGAAGCTAGGTGAAGATCCTGGTGAGTGAAGCCGGTGAAAATCCTAGTGAGTGAAGCTAGGTGAAAGGGAAACCCTGGTGTGAGGCGGTGAAAATCCTAGTGAGTGAAGCTAGTGAAAAACCTGGAAGGCAGTGTAAAAGTCCTAGTGAGTGAAGCTAGGCTTTGAAAGTCCCAGTGAGGCCGGCCAGGAAAATCCAGATGGATCAAGGTGATCGAACATCTGGTGTTGGAAGTCCAAGTAGATCAAGAGAGTGATCGGATACTGCACGAAGAGGAAAGTCCAAGTGGGTCAAAGGGATTGACCTGACACTTGGTGGGAGTCTTAGCAGGTCAAGGGAGGGACCGGATGCTAAGCATGATGTACCAATAGGTCAAGGTTGATCGGATATTGGTTTGGGAGACTTGGGACTTGGTTTGGGCAAAACCAAGCTCGGATCGGTCTGCGCAGAGCGATCAGTTGATACGTTAGTATCCGATCGGTCGGTGACCGATCGATAACAAACAAGGCAAAGCGTCGGTTTCGTGAGCCTTCATTGGTCCGGGACCGATCAAGATGAACTGATCGGTCTCCACGACCATCGAGACGCAGCCACCTCTCTCACAGAGGTGGGATCGGTCTCGTGGACCGATCCAGGTAGGCTCGATCGGTCCACTGCATCGATCAAGAAACCAAGTAAAGTTGGGCAACTTCGGAAGAACCGATCGGTCTAGGGACCGATCAGCCAGTGGCCGATCGGTCCCGGACCGATCGAAGGGTCTGGACCGATCGAGGGTGGAGCGATCGGTCCACATTCGACCGCTGAGTCTGACAACGTCGCCCCGTCTTCTCCCACGCCGCTCTTCACATCTGCGGGTTCGCGAGTTATAAAAGGAGATCAAGGCTTTGGTGCTACTACTTTTTCCTTCTTCCGTCCCTGTGATTTGAGCTTTGATTGAGCTCCTCCAAAGCTTCGCGTGAGCTTCCGGCTGGACCATCTGCTGTTGTAGGTGCTTGGAGCTGTTGCTTCTTCCAGTCGACGAGAAGGCAAGATTGTTTTTACACTTGTATTGTCTTCTGCTTTCTTGTACTTCTTGTTGTTACAAGTATTGTGGCGAGGTTTCTCCACCCATAAGGAGTTATTTTTAGCCGGTTTTCCAGGGACTCATCCACCGACGGATTGACTGGACTCGTCCACCTTACGGACACGCCGAGGAGTAGGAGCCCTAATCTCCGAACCTCATTACATCGGTTTGTTTGAGGTTTGTCTTCTTTTCCTTCGTTTCTACGTGTTATTTTCCGCTGCGCTAACCCTAGTGTGTAGAAACGCGACGATTTGGGGTCGGCTATTCACACCCCCCCTCTCTAGCCTCCGTACGAAGGATCCTAACATGTATGTCTACTCGGTCCCCCGATCAGACTTCATCTCAATTGCAGTCTCGAGTAGTCTTCCTTTCAGCTTCTCATCCCTTGGATGTACCTAACCCTTCTGGCTTGATCCCATGTGTCATTCTCGCTCCGTTGGAGTATTCTTCCGCATCTCCTCGTACCTCAGATGCACTTGTTAGAGTTGAATCAAAGTCCCACATTGGAAATATTTGGTAAAGATCATGAGTTTAAAAGAATGTAGAATATCTCCATTGGCATGAGACTTTTTGGGTAGAGCCCAAGAGGAAAGTCATGAGGGTTTAGGCCCAAAGTGGACAATATCATTATTGTTGATACAGTCTGACCTGGCTGTTGTTTTGATGTTGACACTGATTTAAGTTTGTATCAGATATTAATTAAACTCGGATTGATTACTGATCAAGGTTGATCAGGTGGAAGGAAAAATTCCAAGTATGGAAACTTGGCACGCCAAGTCGGAGGGCTCGAGCTCGGCCTCGGACTAGGTCGAGAGGGCCGGTGAGCTCGTTCCTGGACGGACGAAGCCGGAGAGGGCCTCAGAGCTCGCCTCTAGACTAGGTCGAGAGGGCCCTCTGGCTCCTGACTAGGTCGAGAGGGCCAGAGCTCGTTCTGGACTAGGTCGAGAGGGCCTCGGTGAGCTCGTTCTCTAGACCGTGAAGGCTTTAGGGTTTAGGGTGGAACTCTAAACCTACATAGGCATTGATTGGTCCGCTGCCATCAGGATACTATGGTTATTCGATCGGTCACCGGACCGATCGAAGAACTAATCGATAACTCTCTGTGAACTCAACAAGAATTACCGATCGGTAGATCGATCGGGAGGTAATAGAGTTCGGGAGAAAGGATAGATCGGTCCGTGGACCGATCCACCTATAGTTGATCGGTCCACGCCGATCGAGCCTTTCGACCGATCAGCCGTGGCCCGATCGGTCAAGGTCGTGGATCGGTCCACGACCGATCCACAATAATGGTCTGTAGTTTCTGCTGTTTCTCTACAACTTCTGATTCGTCTGATTTAACCATCTGCTGTGAGCTTTTTAAATCTGCAGGTTGTAGGTATCATGCCAATGCTTAAATTCAAATCAAGCTCCATCAGAAGAATAAGACAAAGTGTTCTTTCTACTGTGTTTCGTTGCAAATGGTGCAATTGGAGCATCAACGTTTACTGGCTGCGATCTGGCTGCGATCAGCTGGCAATCAGCTTGACTCCTGTTTATTGGTTCGAGCTCAGAGACACCTGTGAAGACCATGGGTTCTATTGGTGTGAGTTCAGAAAATCAGATGAGGAGGAAGAGTGATTGGCGACGCCTTAGCTTGCAGCAGCGATTCGGTGCAGGTTGACAGCGATTCGATACAGGCTGAACGCAGTGGAAAAGCAGAGGCATAAGAAGAAGGATGAAGAGATTTTTCGGAGAAGGAACTAAGAAATAAAAACTCTCTGTCGATCAAGCGAGTGTGCTAAGCTTTGAGCTCTTGGCTGAAAAGCTGCTTCCTTCTTACGCTCTGCTTTCACTGTCGTCTTCGCATGGCTGTGAGCATATTCTTCATTCTCTTTAGCCACTGATCATTGTAAGTCTTGTGCTTTATTTACATATCTTCTGAGACTTTGTGGAGAGGTTACTCCACCGAGAAGGAGGAGATCTTTAGCCGGAATCTATCCGGGGTGTGATCTATCGAAAGATCAAGGGATCGTCCACCTTACGGACACACCGAGGAGTAGGGGCAAGTTATCCCCGAACCTCGTACATACTGGTGTTAGTGGTGTTTGTCTCTTTTTCTTGTATTATCTTTTCGTTTGCATATTTCCGCTGCGTTAACGATTTGTAGGAAGAAATTCTTTAAGCTTTTAGAGGAGGCTATTCACACCCCCCCTCTCTAGCCATCCGAAGATCCTAACAAGTGGTATCAGAGCAAGGTTCTCTTCATCCGGATTAACACCTTAAAGAGCAAGAAGATGGCTATGAAGGAAGGGTTTAGCACCAATCGTCCACCCTACTTCGACGGAGTGAACTTTCAATATTGGAAGAGCCGCATGGAATATTATCTCAAGACCGACATCTTAATGTGGTTCTCCGTCAAGGAAGGGTTTACACCTCCGAAGGACGAAGAAGGTAAGGAACTAGACTCATCAAGGTGGTCCGCCAAGCAAACTCGCAAAGGACAAGCCGATGCCAAGGCAGTGGTCACTCTACAATGTGGGATAGCCAAGGATCAACTCGTCAAGGTAGGTCCATTCATGAGCGCAAAAGACTTGTGGAACAAGCTCATCGAGCTCTAAGAAGGAACTCGAGACTCTCGGATCGCCAAGAGAGATTTATTCTTAAATCAATTACAAAACCTCACCATGAAGGAGAACGAGACGGTAAGTGAACTACACGGAAGGTTCAAAGAAATTATCAATGGTCTTCATTCCGTAGATGAATGCGTAGAGAATCGCGATCTTATAAGGTATGCTCTCAAAGCCTTTCCGAGGAATGCATTGTGGTCATCTATGGTAGATGCCTACAAGGTCTCCAAGGACCTTTCAATTGTTAAATTAGATGATTTTTTTTTGTGAAATGGAACTCCATGAATTTGCTAACAAGGGTCAAAAAGAGAAAGGTATTGCCTTAGTTGCAGGAGAAAAGAGCAAAGATGGAAGAAGGAAGAAAGAAAAGAAGAAGGAAAAAGAGATTCCTTCATCCTCATCCTCCTCCGAGTCCGATGATGAAGGTGGATCATCATCAAGCGAGATGGCCAACTTTGTAAGGAGAATCATGAGAAGGAGCCGGAGATACAAAGGGAAAGGTAAATCTATCGATCAAAATGTTGATAAAACTAATGTCACTTGTTTTGAGTGTAGCAAGAAAGGACACTATCGGAGCGAATGTCCAAAACTCAAGAAGAAGGAGGAAAGGGTCAAGAAGAAGAAAGCTCTCAAAGCTACTTGGGATGAATCCTCCTCAAACTCATCGGAGGAAGAGAAGAAGGAGAAAAGCACACGTCAATTAGCGTTCATGGCAAGGGAGGAATCGGATTCCGGGAGTGATGGTGACACGAGTGATACCTCAGCCGCGACTTCATCATCTTCGGATGATGAAGAGGTAACTTCTCCTCATTTAGAAAAATGTTATAAAACCATTACACATTTATCTACTTTACTTAAGAAATCAAAAACTCAAATTAAATCATTAAAAGATGAAGTAGAGCACTTGAGGGCCCTTAGGGAAGATGAGGTTGATGACCTACATCAAGAGGCCCTTGAGGATGAAAACAAAGCCTTAAAAGGTGAAGTTGAGAAACTCAAGAAAATGCTTGAAAAATTCTCAACTAGCTCTAAGACCTTAGATATGATTCTAAATGCCCAAAGGGCGGTCTACAACAAGGTTGAGTTAGGATATCTACCTAAGGAGTCTAGTTTCATTTCGCTAGTGTCTAGAACCCAATTTCATAGATCACATGCTTCTAGGGTTCATGAGACTAGGAAGGTTGTGACTAAGGCATGGGTTCCTAGGTCATTCATTGTAGATGCATTAGGTCCCAAGATTTGGGTACCTAAAACGTCTATCTTTCGTGTCTTGTAGGCATTGGTCAAGGGGGAGCATCTATCAACTTGGTTTGTTGATAGTGGATGCTCCAAGCACATGACCGGGGACAAGTCACTCTTTACTACCCTTCAAAACAAAAATAGAGGTAATGTGTCATTTGGTAATAATGGTAGCCTTAAGGTTATAGGAGTAGGAGACATTCATATATCCGAATGTCTCCAAATCAAGAATGCCCTTCTAGTCAAGGGGATGCCCTTTAATCTCCTAAGTGTCAGCCAATTGTGTGATACGGGTTACACAATTGAGTTTCATTCAAGTCAATGTCTGGTCAAACACATTGACACACTTGACACGATACTAGTAGGCACAAGGGTAGATAACATTTATCAAGTATCTTTTAAAAGTGCTACTAATGCCTCTGCTAAGTGTTTCATGTCAAAAGAAGAAGAATAATGACTTTGGCATAGGAGATTGGCCCATGTGAACATGAAGAATATTCGAAAGCTGGCCAACAAAGGATTAGTGCGAGGCCTACCAAGCATCAAGTACCAAAAGACAAAATTATGTGATGCATGTCAAAAGGGTAAGCAAACAAAAGCGACTCATAAAGGTAAAAGCGCTGTAAGTACATCTAATGCTTTAGATTTATTGTATATGGATTTATTTGATTGTAGTAATGTCATTTCATTGAATGGAAGTAGATACTGCTTAGTGATCATTGATGATTTTACTAGATATACATGGACTTTCTTTTTGAAAAATAAGGATCAAACCATAGATATTTTTGTTTCTTTTTGTAGAAGAACTGAAAATGAAAAATCAACAACAATTAAATCAATTAGAAGTGATCATGGTGGAGAATTTCAAAACCATAGATTTTTAGAATTTTGTCAAGAAAAAGGATATAGGCATGAGTTCTCTACTCCAAGGACCCCACAGCAAAATGGGATTGTGGAGAGAAAGAACCGAGTCTTGCAAGAGGCTGCACAAAGCATGCTCAATGAGTACTCACTACCGAGCTACCTATGGGCTGAAGCTGTAAATACAGCCTGCTATGTGCAAAACCGAGTCTTGATACATAGGTTTTTAGGAAAGACTCCCCATGAACTTTGGTTTGGGAAACCCCCTACAATTAAACATCTTAGGGTGTTTGGTTGTAAGGTGTTTATCTTGAACACCAAGGATCATCTTGGAAAGTTCACGGCTAAGGCTGATAAAGGGATACTGGTCGGGTACTCTCTCATCAGCAAAGCCTATCGAGTCTACAATAATAGAACTAAATTGATTGAAGAGCCCTCGGATGTAGCATTTGAAGAAATCCCTAAATCAAATGATCAATCGAGGGATGTAGGAGAAATTAAATTTGAACTTAGAAGTCTAAGTTTGAATGATCAAAACATAGAAAGAGTCGAAGTTGACTCCGATGATGATGAGCAAAGGCAACAAAGGGCTCAGGCTGATCCTTTGCCTGATACTGAGTCCTTGCCTGTGCCTAGTGAGACCACTCATGAGACACCGCCAACACCAAGGCAATCTAGGATAGTCTCTAGTCATCCCCAAGACCAGATTGTTGGAGACATCCAACAAGGGGTTAGGACTAGATCATTCTTTAGAAATGAGTCTAATGAGGTCGCCTTGATCTCAGAAATCGAACCAAAATTAGTTGGTGAGGCATTGCACAATCCTGACTGGATCATAGCTATGCAAGATGAGTTAGGTCAATTTGAAAGGAGCCAAGTGCGGGACTTAGTTCCTAGACCTAAGAAGACTGTTGGTGCGGGAAGCATCTAACGATCGAACCTGAGTTTTGATAATGGCAAAGGATTCAAAGTTAAGGTGTGTTGTGATCTAACATGTTGAATGAGTATTTCAGGAAAAGTCCTAACTGCGGTTAGGCAGGTGAAAAACCCTAGGGGGTGGTAACCCTAGGTCCTAGGGGGTGGTAACCCTAGGTGGAGAAAAGTCCTAGCTGCGGTTAGGCAAAGGGAAAAACCCTAGGGGGTGGTAACCCTAGGTCATAGGGGGTGGTAACCCTATGCGGAAAGTCTTGGCAGGTCGGTGGCTTCAGGCAAAAGTCATAGGGGGTGGTAACCCTAGGTGGAAAGTCCTGGTGTCGCGAACCCGGGAAGCGGATGTCCAGCAGAAAGTCCGGAAGCATCGAGTGTTGAGCAAAAGTCGGTCGATCTGGAGGATCGCACTCAGGTAAATCTCCACAGTGGAGTAGGTGAGGACGCGTTCCCGTAGAGGGGCGTCGAGTCGACCTAGGGTTTCGGTTGGAAACCCGAAGTCAGATAGTCCGGAGACTATCATTATCACTTCTATTATGTTTCTGTGCTAACTTTGTTTGGTATGTGTTTGGGACTAACACATTTTGCGAGAACAAAGGAGCAAGTTACAACTTGGATGTGCGAGGCGCCTCCATGGAGCTTAGGCGCCTCGAGCGAACCAGGAAAAGCCAGCGTAGAAGGTTGGAGGCGCCTTAGATGAAGATTCAAGGCGCCTTGGGTCAAGGTTGAAGGCGCCTTGGGTGGTCAAGGCTGGATGAAGTTCATCGATCTCGCGGTGACTCGGCGCCTTGAAGGCTTCAGGCGCCTTGGATCTTATAAGGGTCTTGAGCAGCGTGAAGTATACGAATTCCAAGTCTTCTTTCTTCAACGTGCTCAGACTGCTACAAGTCTCCGACGACCCAGAGCTCCAAGATTTCTCTTTTCGTCGTCGGTATAGATTTCTTTTATCGCATTTTCTGTAATACTTAGTTTGTAATAATCGAGCTTATAGTTGTTGCCCACCGGAAGCGATCAAGGATCGCGGGCCTTCGAGTAGGAGTCGCCTTAGGCTTCGAACGAAGTAAAAATCTTTTGTGTCTTTGTGTGTTTGTTTTTTCCGCTGCATTAACTCTTACGCTTTTTACGATTCCGATAATCGAATGAAATAGCCACGAGCGCTATTCACCCCCCTCTAGCACGTCTCGATCCAACAATTGGTATCAGAGTGGGGTCGTCTTGAATCAGTGCAACCACTATTCAAGACAATTTTTTTTCGTGGTTTTGTTCGGAGTCAATTAGAATTTAGCCTCATAGCTATATTCTAATTTCTTTTTACGAATCGATTTTTTGCCCGAAGTTGGTGCAACACCACTCGAGCTCGTAATTATTACTATTCTCTTCCCACACTACTAATCCAAGACTCAGTCTTGGAATAGATCTTGTTGTTTTTTGTTCTTTTAGATCTAAATGGCCCAACTAGAAGGATATAGCACCGTTCGCCCCCCACTATTTTCCGGAGAAGACTTCGGATATTGGAAGGGGCGAATGGAAATATATCTAAAGATCCAGTTCGACACCTGGATGATCATCAGAACAGGACTACAACTACCAACTGGTACCGATGGTAATGTTGAGGTTGCAAGGTTGCAAACATAGTCCCATATTGGAAACACATGGGAAAGATCATGGGTTTATAAGAGAAAAGATATCTCCATTGGCATGAAGCCTTTTGGGTAGAGCCCAAGAGCAAAACCATGAGGGCTTAGGCCCAAAGTGGACAATATCATGCCATTGTGGAGATATCTAAATTCTTTTCGATCCTACAATTGGTATCAGAGCCCGGACTGCCAGAAGGTTTAACCGCCGACTGTGCACAAGAGCTATGGTCTGATTGAGCCATGTGGGTACAATATTGACCTCGAACAAAGAAAGTGAGAGCTCCTATGTTCGGATCAAGAGGACCAGACACCAGGCAGGAAGTCCTAGTTGCGACTAGGCAAGGAAGTCCTAGTAGGTCGGGTGGACCGAGGGGCAGGAAGACCTAGTGGGTCGAGGATCAGACGTGGGAAGCCTATGGTCCTTTGTTTGAGGGGGGGATTGTTGAGGTTGCAAGGTTGCAAACATAGTCCCATATTGGAAACACATGGGAAAGATCATCGGTTTATAAGAGAAAAGATATCTCCATTGGCATGAGGCCTTTTGGGTAGAGCCCAAGAGCAAAACCATGAGGGCTTAGGCCCAAAGTGGACAATATCATGCCATTGTGGAGATATCTAAATTCTTTTCGATCCTACAGGTAAGCCTACATCCTGTGAAAACTAGGAGCCCACATTTATCAAGAAGGTGGAAGCCGACGCCAAAGCCACCTGCACCATCCAATGCGGTCTGACCAAAGAAGAGCTCAACAGAGTCGGTCCATTCTCCTCCGCAAAGGAACTATGGGAGAAACTGATCGAACTACACGAGGGCACCTCGGAAACCAAGGTAAGTAAGCGTGATTTGTTATTAAATAAACTATACAATTTGAAAATGCAGGAAGGCGAGACGGCAAGCTCTTTGCACGCCCGAATTCAAGATATCCTGAATTCTCTACATGGAATCGGGCAGAAGGTAGAAAACAGAGATATAATAAGGTATGCCCTTAACTCATTCCCTAGGAGTACACTATGGACATCAATGGTAGATGCCTATAAAGTCTCTAAGGATTTGTCTTCCTTAAAATTAGATGAATTGTTTAGTGAATTCGAACTCCATGAACAGACTAATGCACGGCCATCCGAGAAAGGGATTGCTTTGGTTGCAGGAACGAGTCGAACACGGGAATCAAGAGGACGACGAAAAATTGAATCGGAATCAGAAGACGAATCCGATTCAGAAGATGAACTGGCCGGCGAATTTGTGGATCTTGTAAAGAAACTCTACAAGAAGAAGAAGGGATTCAACAAGAAAGATTTGAAGAAGGCAGTTCAATCCAAGGAGGCCCAATCAAAGACAAAATTTGAAGTCACATGTTACGGGTGCAACCAGAAGGGCCATATCAAGGCCAATTGCCCCAATCAAAAGGAAGCCAAGAAGCAAAGAAGAAAGAAGGCTCTTTGGAGGACGAAGACGACGAACTCAACCAAACAAGTTTACTCGCATTGATGGCCCGGGACCAGATCAGCGAATCCGAGAGCGAGTCAGAAGCCGACTCTGAGCAAAGCCACGGATCCGCATCCGTTTCCGAAGGACCAGACTCCGCTGTAAGTATTCCTAGACTCAATAATTTAGTCAATTATTTACTTCGCAAATTAGCTAAGTCAAATTTGAAAATTAAGTCACTTTTAAGAGAAATAACCACTCTTAAAGGAGTAACTAACTCAAAATCTTTAACTGAAGATTCAACTCAAGTACAACGACTTGAGAAAGAAAATTCAAATATGAAAAATCAGTTAAACGAGTTAAAAATTACTCTAGAAAAGTTCTCTCTGGGTTCCAAGAATTTGGATCTAATTCTTGGGACACAAAGAGCCGTCTACAATAGAACTGGGCTAGGATACAAAAGTAAAAAGAAATATAAATCCTATTTATCTTTAATAAACAAACAAAGTAGTAAATCAGTCCAAGCATGGGTCCCCAAGTCCAACTTGGTCAATCAAGTTGGACTTGGTCAATATTGGGTCCCGAAGGATCAAATACACAACCTCGATAGACCATATCGAGGCTATGATCCAGGGGGAGCAAAAAGAAAAACAATCTTAAAAATTTGAAATTCAAAATTAAATTTAAAATTCGAAATGAAATTAAATTTAAAATTCAAAATTTGAAATTCAAAATTAAATTTAAAATTTGAAATGAAATTAAATTCAAATTTCAAAATTTGAAATTCAAACTTAAAAATTCGAAATTAAACTATAAATAAAATTAAAAATTCGAAATTAAACTATAAATGAAATTCAAAATTCGAAATTAAACTATAAATTCAAAAATTCAATTCAAAATTCAAAATTATACTATAAATTCAAAAATTCAATTCAAAATTCGAAATTAAACTATAAATTCAAAAATTCAATTCAAAATTCGAAATTAAACTATAAATGAAATTCAAAATTTGAAATTAAACTCAAAAATTCAAAATCAAAATTCAAATTTAATTTAAATTCAAAATTCTAAATTCGAAATTCTAAATCAAAAATTCTAAATCAAATTCGAAATTCTAAATTCGAAATTCTAAATCAAAAATTCAAATTCAAAATTCAAATTTAATTTAAATTCGAAATTCTAAATTGAAAAATAGATGGTGGATCCAAACTAGCTGGCACCTCCAACTGAACTACCCGAAAGGGTAACTGAACCTAATTTACCCGAAATGGGTAAAACAAGAGTAGATTACCCGGCAGGGTAATTAAGGATAGTTTAAAAAGGGCTGAGTTTAACTTTAACCACAGTACCGGTGAAATTTTTGGATGATAGTACGTTAGGGAAACTTGGGCATCGCATGTCTAGGAAGATATGGCTTCGACTTGGTGGAACTGACCGAAGCTACCCTTAAATGGATCCTAACTAGTTAGACCAGGGTTTAGTATTAAGTTTAATGGGTAGGACTATTTGGGAAACCTCGAAGGCATGGTTACTTTAATGAGTTCCTTGTGACTCACCATAGCCCAGAAGTTTATCCAAAGAATGCTTACTTGTTGAACCCAAAGCTAAACCTGAATCTAACACAAAGTTAAACCTTACCCCAAAACTCAACCATAATTCATCTCACAACAATTATAGGGTTCCTTGATTGACAATTTAGATCGAGTGAGATGACTAAGCAATTAAAAGTAAATTCGTAATTAATATCATGTTTTTTAATGAAATCAATTTAAAATTTATTTGAAAAATCTTTCAAAATCATTTTCAAAATTATTTTAAAACTCTTTTAAAACTTAATTTCAAAATCATTTTCAAAATCTGTTCAAAATTATTTTAAACTTAATTTCAAAATCATTTTAAAATCTTTTAAAATATTTTAAAAAATCATTTCAAAATCTTTTAAAATTTATTTGTAAAAGTCTTTTAAAAATCATTTCAAAATCTTTTAAAATTATTTCAAAAATCTTTTCAAAATCATTTTAAAATCTTTTAAAATATTTTAAAAATCATTTCAAAATCTTTAAAATTTATTTGTAAAATTCTTTTAAAAATCATTTCAAAATCTTTTAAAATTATTTCAAAAATATTTTCAAAATTAATTTTCAAAATCAATTTCAAAATCAATTTAAAATCTTTCAAAGTCATTTCAAAATCTTTTAAAATTATTTCAAAAATCTTTTCAAAATCATTTTAAAATATTTTAAAAATCATTTCAAAATCTTTTAAAATTTATTTGTAAAATTCTTTTAAAAATCATTTCAAAATATTTTCAAAAATCTTTTCAAAATTAATTTTCAAAATCAATTTCAAAATCAATTTAAAATTTTTCAAAATCATTTTAAAAATCTTTTCAAAATTATTTCAAAATCTTTTAAAATTATTTCAAAAATCTTTTCAAAATCATTTTAAATCTTTTCAAATCTTTTCAAAATTAATTTTCAAAATCAATTTCAAAATTAATTTAAAATCTTTCAAAATCATTTTCAAAATCTGTTCAAAATTATTTTAAAAAATCTTTTAAACTTAATTTCAAAATCATTTTCAAAATCTTTTCAAAATTATTTAAAATCTTTCAAAATCAATTTAAAATCTTTCAAAATCATTTTAAAATCTTTTAAAATATTTGAAAAATCATTTCAAAATCATTTTAAAATTATTCAAAATCTTTTAAAAATTTATTTCAAAAATCTTTGAAAAATCTTTTCAAAATCATTTAAACTTTTTCAAAATATTAATCAATTAATTTCAGAATATTATTCAATTAATTTCAAAATATTAAAAGGGTTTAAAAATCTTTTCTTCTCAAACCATATTATGACTGCAAATGTGAACTCCAATTAATTTTCACTATAGTCTTCAAGTTTAATGATCCTGTCCGAATCACCGAACCAAAGGACGCTGGGCACGTGGTGCGCTCCTAGTCGAGGACGTAGACCTCCGTCTGGTCGCACTAATCTCCGGCGAACCTGCACAAAAGTCGGGCCGGGAAGGGTTCCCGGCGTCGACCCTCCGACGCTCAAGTCAGGCAAGGAAATATTGTAAAAGGTGGCTCCAGAGATCAATTTTCCGCGTACTTGAGGCGAAGTAAGAGGCTCTATATATAGAGCGAGGAGAGAACTAAGGCACGTTCACCGAGGTGCAGACGTGTCAGCCACCCATACCTCGGTATGTACTTGTCAGAGAGCTTACCTGACACTATACTGCTACAGTCCGAGCATGTCTTTGATGGGACAGCAAGGCACCCCGTCGCCAGACTAGGGGTATGGGGTAGCCATACGACTTGACGGCTGTCAGAGGGTGCGTCGTCCGGACGACCTTAATTCCCTGCGTCGGCCGGGCGGCCCGTCCCTCCACTCGGTCATTATGTACTGTTTCATTGAGCGTCGGAACCCTGATCCCTACCAGGGTGCCTTTTACTACCAGATGTCCCTTCCTTCTAAATCCGGTCGGCTCGTCCTTCTCCGGCGGGCCACTGGGCCCTTTAGCCTCCCCGCGGTGTTGATCCCTCGTTATGGGGTTCCGGATTCTTACAACCGGATCACTTGCCTCCCCCTCGAGTCTAGTCGAAGGAGGCGAAGTCTGACTGACTGGACTGCCGATCTGACTGAGCAATGATCCTTGCATTAATCCGCTCGGCCCGGCATAAGGATGCTCATCCGCTCGGCAATATCTCGTCCACGCCTTGTGTATCACGTGTATCACGTGCACTGCGCACAGTAAGGGGAGCTCATTAAATGCGGCCAGTATCTCGCTGATGCGTGGCGATCGTGCGCTTGTCAGCGCATGGCGGTGTCGTCACTTCCGATGGGACAGCCGCCGTTTGAAATGAACGGCTGGATGATGACCTCGTTATCAACGACCTGGATCGGACGGTGGAGGTTACTTCCGGGTGGCAATATAAAGCTTGCGGCTCCGCTTCCGCCGCCGCTCCTCCGGCACTTCTCTGCTCGTATTCTCTTCCGGCAACCTCGCCCCTCAACTCTTCGGCAAACCTCGGCCCTTCGTCGATCATCTTCTTTGTTTGTAAGGCCTTTTCTCTTGTTCCCAGCGCTTTCTTCTTTTTGGTTACCCGTTTCCTTCAATCGGCTTTTTCTCCATTCTTTGCTCACCCCTTCCCTCGGCATCCTATATTCTCGCCCCTTGACCATGACTAGCACTTCACAGTCGACTAGCGGCGCTCCAGGTCTATGGTACACGACCATGGAGAGCCGTTTTGATGAGGAAGACGCCTTGCGTCTCGTCCGGACTTATGACCTGCCGACCGACCACCATAGCGGCCGATCGGCCTCATGAACCGCCGACCGGCACAGTGCTTTTCTTCCGAGACCAATTTCTGGCCGGACTGCGTTTTCCACCTCACAAATTTTTCTTAGAAGTCTGCAACTATTTCCGCATTCCGCTCGGCCAGGTAGTTCCCAACTCTATTAGGCTGCTGAGCGGAGTGATAGTTCTGTTCAAGCTGAACAACATCCCCTTAGACCCTAAGATATTCCACTACTTTTACTATCCCAAGCAAGCCGAATGGGGTACCTTTGTTTTCCAGTCTAGGATAAGCTTCGTGCTTTTTGATCATATGCCGAGCTCCAACAAACATTGGAAGGAGCATTTTTCTATACGCTTTCCCGAGCGGCCAACTTTCCGCACCAAGTGGCAGACAGCACGCAACCGGAACTCGACAAGTTTAGAGGTGACGCGGACTATCTCCATGCGGCTAGTCGGTCAGCGTTATCATATTGACGAGATGCTCCTTCCGGAGTAATGCATATATTCAGCTTCTTCTATCCCACCGATCCGCCCCTACAAGATGAGTAAGTTTCTTTATCTTCCCATTTGTTTTGTTCTAACGGATTTATTTTTTGCTTCTGCAGCTGAAAGAAGCTCAAACTGAAAGCCGCTCAGATTGAGGAGGTGACAAACAAGGAGGCCGCCGAGCGGGCCTTGCTCCATCCGATCCGGCCGGTGGAGAAAGTGAGGGGCACCAACCGAAGCCTCGATGTCCCCCTTTCACAATGAGGCCGGGTGACACGGAATCTCACCGAGGTAGGGGCCGTTCGCGATGATGTGCCGCCACGCACTCGAAGCGCCGACGACGAATCGCCCGCCCTAACCTTGATGAGCCACCGCCCGAGCAGGCGCGTCTGTCGGGACGGTTTCCTCGAGTACCCCAACCTCGGGGCTCTCGAGGGGCCCTCGAGGTGCCGCCCACCTTCCAACTTTGTGCCGACGCGATGGGTGAGCTTCCTCCTCTTCACGGTGGGCCGTCCAGGCAGCCGCTTCTCGGAGGCGAGCCGAGTGGCGAACTTGATAAAGATCGCTCGCCTCCCCGAGGCGTACATGGGCCGCCGACGGATGGTCCCCGAGTAGCAGATTACTCGGGCCCTCTTGCCCAAGCTTGGATAGATGCTCGGCGTCGCATAGCCAAGATGACTCCCGGGCAGCTCGGCGACAGGCCACCGGGTATGCTCTCCTTTTCTTTATTTGCATATTCGAATTAGGTTTCTAACCTGTGGACATTTGTTGAACTGGTGGAGCAGATCGCTATTAGCAATCGATTGGGCGGAGGACGAGTTGAAAAACAAAAAACCGTTGGGGGTAAGGCGGTCGGTGCCGCTCCGCGAAGGCCAAAAAATCGGCCGAAGCGAAAAGGGCTAACGATTTGGCGAGCAAAGTCGTTCGGCTTGAAACGATGATCAAGCAACGAGAGAAGGAGCTCAAAACGGCGTCCACTAAGCAACAAGCCATCAATGATATGGACCGTATGAAGGTGGAGATCGGGGTTGGAACAACGATCAAAGACTTGGGCCCTGTTGGCCGAGAAGGAGAGCGCCAGGATCTCCAAAGATTCGATGGAGACTTGAAAGAGCTCCAAGCCGCCAGTGACGCCGCTCACGCCACGCTCAAGGAATACAAAGAGGGGGAGTTGGCCCGCTCGGAAGAAGTGAGGAAGGAGTTCCTTCGCTCGGAAGACTTCGGAGAGAAGTTCACCGACAAGATATCCCTCACGTTCGAGGAGGCGATCAAGGTGGCGGTGGGCTATCTGAAGACCAAAGGTCACCTGCCTGCCGAGCTGGCCATCCCCCCCCCCGAGGATCTAGCGAGCGTGATGGACACCATCCCCGACGCTCTTTTTGATTTCGATGTGTGAAGAGCGTTCTTATAAACTTTTTTATATTCCTGCCGTTCGGCCCGGCTTATCTCTGTAATGACTTTTTTAGCTTGCGTAGTAGATGATCTTCTGTTCCTTTCACCTTTTATTGTGGCACTTTATAAACCTTCCGCTCGGCACCTCGCTATGCCAGACATGCGAATTATCTTTAATGTCTCATTACGCGCCTGATCAGCCGCTTAGCGCGCAAACTTGTTTGGCTCTTTAATTCCGATTAACCATCCTTTGCTCGGCTCTCGATCTTTAACGACGGTGCTCGTCGGCGCGGATGTTTATAGCCGATCGGCGCGGCTCTCGATCTTTAACGACGGTGCTCGTCGGCGCGGATGTTTATAGCCGATTGGCGCGGCTCTCGATCTTTAACAACGGTGCTCGTCGGTGCGGATGTTTATAGCCGATCGGCGCGGCTCTCGATCTTTAACGACGGTGCTCGTCGGCGCGGATGTTTATAGCCGATCGGCGCGGCTCTCGATCTTTAACGACGGTGCTCGTCGGCGCGGATGTTTATAGCCGATCGGCGCGGCTCTCGATCTTTAACGACGGTGCTCGTCGGCGCGGATGTTTATAGCCGATCGGCGCGGCTCTCGATCTTTAACGACGGTGCTCGTCGGCGCGGATGTTTATAGCCGATCGGCGCGGCTCTCGATCTTTAACGACGGTGCTCGTCGGTCTCCAAGTGAGACTACACACCCGGCCGAACGGCTCGGGCCTTCGTCGTCGAGCGCTTGGCTCGGAAAACCATATACCCGGCCGACCGGCTCGGGCCTTCACATCGAGCGCTTGGCTCGTATATAATCCTCCCCGAGGTAGTCTCGGCTAAAATGTACCTGACCGAGCGGCTCAGGCCTTCGCATCGAGCGCTTAGCCCGGATAATTTATATGCCCCTGCCGAACGGCAAGAGGTCTTACGCAATAATCCTTTCGGCGGAGAAAGCTTAATGTGTTTCCATCTCTTTGCTTCCTGCATCACAAGTACATAGGCAGCTAGCATATACAACAGAATAAATTACATCCGTGCCCCTTTCATCCAGCCCGATAAGGCTGGAGGTGATTTGCACTCCACGGTCGCTCCAGCTGTCGTCCGTCTTCATCCTCCAAATAATAGGCTCCCGAACGGAGCTTCTCAATAACCTTGAAGGGACCTGCTCAAGGGGCTTCAAGCTTGCCGACGTCGCCGACTGGTTTGACTTTCTTCCAAACGAGATCGCCGACCTGAAACGATCTGGGGATTACTCTTCGGTTGTAGTTCTGCTTCATCCGCTGCCGGTATGCCATCAGCCGAACGGATGCCTTTGCCCTCTCCTCTTCTACCAAATCCAGCTCTATGTTTCTCCGTTCGGCGTTGTCATCATCGTAGCTCTAGATCCGAGCGGACTCAACGCCGACTTCAACCGGAATGACTGCTTCGCCGCCATATACCAGATGGAACGGTGTGACTCCTGTCCCTTCTTTTGGCGTCGTTCGGATGGCCCACAAGACGCTCGGCACTTCATCCGGCCAACTTCCTCCCAGATGGTCGAGCCGCAGAATCGAAGAATTTCCCGATTGGCCACTTCAGCTTGCCCATTGCTCGGGGATAGGCTACGGACGTGAAATGTTGCTCAATGCCGTAGCTCTTGCACCAATCCTCTAACATCTTCCCTATGAACTGCCGTTTGTTGTCGGACACTAGTCGCGAGGATGCCGAACCGACAAATGATGTGTTGCCGATGAATTTTTAACCATTTGTTCATGATCTTTGCCAGCGGCTTGGCCTCCACCCATTTGGAGAAATAGTCGACCGCCACTAGTAAAATTTCCTCTGTCCGGCCATCGGAAATGGACCGACAATATCCATTCCCCATTGATCGACGACATGACACTGCAGCGCCTTCATTTCTTCGGCCGGTCGGTGGGAGAAGTTGTGATACTTCTGGCATGAAAGGCAGGTAAATACTGTCCGAGCGGCGTCTGTTTGTAAAGTTGGCCAAAAGTATCCGGCCAAGAGGATCTTCTTGACCAATGAGCGCCCGCCCGGATGACCCCCGCATGATCCTTGATGTACTTCCTGGAGGATGTAAGCTGAGTCCTCCGAGCGCGAGAAAGCTTTCTTGTAAAGCTGATCTCCGATGAGTGTAAACCGACCGGCTCTTCTTCTGAAGAGCCGGGCTGCATATTCATCGGAGGGTGTGGTGCCCGAACGGAGAAATTCTATAATAGGTGTCCTCCAGTCGCTTGGAAATGTGAGGCCTTGCATCCGATCAACGTGAGCCACCAGCAGTACTTTTTCAATTGGTTGCTGAATGGCTACTAGTGTTATTGAACTCGCGAGTTTGGCTAACTCGTCTGCTGCCTGGTTCTCCGTTCGGGGGATCTTCTGTATAAGAACCTCTCGGAAAGTAGCTTTGAGTTTTTCAAAGCCCTCAACGTAGAGTTTAAGCCGAACACTGTTGATTTCAAAGGTGCCAGAAAGTTGTTGAGCGGCCAACTGTGAGTCCGAATAGAGAGTCACCCGACCGGCACCCACATGCCGGGCTGCCTGCAATCCGGCTATGAGGGCCTCATACTCTTCTTCGTTGTTGGTAGCTTTGTAATCCAGCCGGACGGATAGGTGCATCTTCTCTTCTTGAGGCGAGAGCAACAATATTCCAATCCCACTTCCGAGCCGAGTGGAGGACCCATCCACATATATTCTCCACATAGCTTCCGGCTCTGGCCTTTGCACTTCGGTCACAAAATCAGCCAAGGATTGGGCTTTGATCGCCGAGCGGGGTTGATATTGGATGTCAAATTCACTTAATTCGGTTGTCCACTTGATGAGCCGTCCGGACGCTTCTGGATTCAACAGTACTCTTCCGAGTGGACTGTTCGTCCGGACAATGATGGTGTGAGCCAAGAAATACGGTCGAAGGCGCCGAGCGGCTAGAACCAAAGCAAAGGCCAACTTCTCGAGTCCGGTGTAACGAAATTCAGCATCTTTTAAAATATGGCTTAGAAAATACACCGGCTGCTCTTCGCCGCTCGCCCTCACAAGTGCTGAGCCTACAGCATGCTCAGTTGACGACAGATACATATAAAGTGACTCACCCCCGATCGGCTTGGCAAGTATAGGCAGGGAATTAAGATATGTCTTCAATTCTTCGAATGCTCGGTTACATTCTTCATCCCACTGGAACTTAGTAGCCTTGCGCAGGATCTTGAAGAATGGTAGGCTCCGGTCGGCGGTTTTGGAGATGAATCTGGACAAAGCAGTTATCCGGCCGGTCAACCGCTGCACTTCCCTTGTGTTTCTGGGAGGAAGCATGTCTTGCAGAGCTTTCACCTTGCTGGGGTTGGCTTCAATTCCCCGCTCGGTCACTATTTGGGGATTTAGCTTGACTCCATATTTGCGAAGTGTTCGGAAGGTTTCTTCCATGTCCTTGAAGAGATCGGCCGCTCGGACGGATTTGATAAGAATGTCGTCCACATAGACTTCCAAATTATGCCCGATCTGCTCCTTGAACACCTTGTTCATCAAGCGTTGATAGGTGGCCCCGGCATTCTTCAATCCGAACGACATCACATTATAGCAATACGTTCTGTCGGTCTTGATTCCCGGGCGGGCGGCACTTGATGATATCCTTGATATGTGTCAAGCATGCAAATTAATTCGCAGCCGGCTGATCTATCCGGGCAAAGGATAGAAGTCCTTGGGGCATGCTTTGTTCAAGTCCGAAAGTCGATGCAAACTCTCCACTTGCCGGCTTGGAGACTAATACTACGTTAGCCACCACGGAAATGCACTTCGTATGTGGCGGCCTCCATAAGTTCTCTACTTCCCGGATGATGGCATTACCGAAATCCCTTTTCTCGCTTCATCGCCGGTCGGACATGCAATTCATGCTGCGCCAGGCTCGACGAAATTCCGGGCAACTCATGTGTCGACCAGACGAAGACATCATGATTTCGTTGGAGGCATTGGATCAGTTCCTTCTTCTGCTCCTCTTCCAGATCGGAGGCGATAAAAGTTGTTGCCTCCGATCGGGTCGGGTGAATCTGTACTTCCTCTTTTTCTTCATAAATTAAAGGGGGCGGCTTCTCAGTGATGGCATTTACCTCGATTCGGGGTGCCTTCCGAGCAGAGTTGGACTCTGTTCGGACCATCTCGATATAGCATCGCCGAGCTACTAACTGATCTCCCCGTACTTCTCCCACTTTGTCTTCGACGGGGAACTTCATCTACTGATGGAAGGTTGAGACGACCGCTCGGAATTCGCCGAGTGCCGGTCGTCCTAAAATGACGTTATAGGACGAGGGAGAGTCGACCACCACGAAATTTATTGTCTTGGTCCTCCTAAGCGACTCCTCTCCCAGCGAGGTAGCCAACCGGATCTGTCCGACCGGTTGAACTTCATTGCCCCGTCATGGGCTGCAGCTCGGCTCGATCAATTTGCAGCTGATCGAACGCCTTCTTGAATATGATGTTGACCGAGCTCCCTGTGTCAACAAATATGCGGTGAATGGTGTAATTTGCTATTACCGCTTTAATGAGCAGAGCGTCGTCGTGGGGCACTTCTACTCCTTCTAAGTCTCCGGGCCCGAAAGTGATTTCCGGTCCACTTGCCCGCTCTTGGCTACAACCAACTGCCGGACGCCCGCCTTTCTGGCTCGGTTGGAGTCTCCTCCATCGGCCCACCAGCAATAACGTTGATCTCGCCTCGGGAAGTATTGCTTCTGTTTTCCTCTTCCCGAGTGGACGGTCGGGACCGTTCTCTGGACGCCCGGCGATTATCCAGTCTCGGAGATCGGTGCCGATCGGGTGTCGGTTGATGTCACCTCTCGGTGCGGGTCCGGTCGACTTCACTGTCGGTGGGAGGTGACCGTCGTCCGGCATTCCTGGAACAGGATTGGCCACGAAGGGAAGACTTGACAATCCTTCGTGTTGTGCGTATTCGTTTGGTGGAAGGAGAACATAGGGGTCCACCTCTTCTTTGGCTTGGGCGGGGCGGCAGCCACATGCGACCTGGCGTGGGGGATCGGATTGCTTGGCTCTTGGTCCTCTAGGTGGGCTGGCGGCGTTTTCGCTCGGCATGAATAGGTGCCCGCCGGTAGGAGTTTTTTTCGCGCGCTTGTGCTTCTTCCACGTTTATGTATTCGTTGGCGTAGCATATGATCATAATCTGGGCGGCTTTCGGATGACGGAAGAAGTCCCCATCCACAAGGCCTGCGAGGCATTCATCATCGTCTCCGATGTGGCCGTTGGGATATCCATCGCCACTTGGTTGAATCATGGATGTAGGCTCGGCGATTCTCTCGACTCTGCTGATGGCAAGCGGTGACACTTGTCTTCCGATAGCGATGCTGGCGAAGTGGTGGAGGAAGGCCGTTCGGAGTCCTTGAAGCTAGTGATGGATCCGTCCGTGACTCTCAAACCACCATTGAGCCGATCAGAGGTTGTAAGGAAGGCGACACTTTACTCCATCTCGTATATTGATGGAGTGTAGCCGTTATCAAACTTACAGATGATCATCGGTCCGTTGTACTCCCGATCGTGAGGCACGTAGTGCTTGGGTAGAGGTCTCGTAGAATAGCCTCCATTGGCGATTGATCCACTCGGGAGATGAGTCCGGGAGCTTTCCTTTTACGTCATCCGTCTTGGCATTTGCGTCAAGAAGGCCTCTATCTCTTCGATGGTGCGCTTGGGTGCGAAATAAGGCCGGGAATCGCGGTGGCTTGAGTGCGTCCGCCGCCACCCGCGCAGATGTTGCTTGTTGCTCCGGCCGCTCGGCTGATGCTTTTTGTTTTAACTCCACAAGTTTGGAGGCCCTCATCTCGACCAAAGCGTCGAGTTCTTCCGTCGAAAGCGTCACCGTGTGTTGTCGTCCAGCCTCGTCCATTGTTCCCGTTCGGATGCAGGAGCGTTCCCACAGACGGCGCCAAATTGATCCTGTCCGAATCACCGAACCAAAGGACGCTGGGCACGTGGTGCGCTCCTAGTCGAGGACGTAGACCTCCGTCTGGTCGCACGAATCTCCGGCGAACCTGCACAAAAGTCGGGCCGGGAAGGGTTCCCGGCGTCGACCCTCCGACGCTCAAGTCAGGCAAGGAAATATTGTAAAAGGTGGCTCCAGAGATCAATTTTCCGCGTACCTGAGGCGAAGTAAGAGGCTCTATATATAGAGCGAGGAGAGAACTAAGGCACGTTCACCGAGGTGCAGACGTGTCAGCCACCCATACCTCGGTATGTACTTGTCAGAGAGCTTACCTGACACCATACTGCTACAGTCCGAACATGTCTTTGATGGGACAGCAAGGCACCCCGTCGCCAGACTAGGGGTATGGGGTAGCCATATGACTTGACGGCTGTCAGAGGGTGTTCCCTTCCTTTCCCCACCGCCCGGCCGAGACGTCCGTCCGGCCGACCGGGCGAAGAACGTCGTCCGGACGGCCTTAATTCCCTGCGTCGGCCGGGCGGCCCGTCCCTCCGCTCGGTCATTATGTACTGTTTCATTGAGCGTCGGAACCCTGATCCCTACCAGGGTGCCTTTTACTACCAGATGTCCCTTCCTTCTAAATCCGGTCAGCTCGTCCTTCTCCGGCGGGGCCACTGGGCCCTTTAGCCTCCCCGCGGTGTTGATCCCTCGTTATGGGGTTCCAGATTCTTACAACCGGATCATTTAATATTTACTAATTTGAAATTCAAACTTATATTTTCAATAATCTTAATTGACAAAGTTTATTTTATCTGACACTTACTCATAAGCCAAACATGCCTGAAAACCTAGAATGGGTGAGATGAAAAATTCAACAAAATATAAAAGACCCATTATATTTTTGGACTCTAGGACTCTAGGACTCATTATAGGGATTCATGTTTGCATTAGTTAAGGGGGAGTGAACGGAGTCAAATTAATTATCAAGTTTCTATTGAAGAGCTTTTCAAATTTAATTAAATATCTTTTGAAAAAACTTTTCAAATAGAAATATTTAGATTTAGCATGCTTGTAATTTAGGGCTCTGATACCTAATCAAATCAAATTTAAAATTTAATTAACTTGACTCATACTTGGACTTAACGACAAACTGAATTTAACTTAACTAAACATTTAGTTACTCCCTCTTTGCTAACAAAAAGACTTTAAACTAAATATCTTTCAAACCTGAGAATGTTTTCAAGCTAAAATACTTAAAACTTTAGCTACATTTTCTAGCTTTTACATCTTTTCAAAATCACCCTTGAAGACTCCTTCAAAAGTCAAGTGATTTCTATGAAAATTAAAAGCTAAGTCAATGTTTCAAAAGAAAAATTCTTATTTTTTAATTTTTATTTCACTTAGCAAAAAGTTAAACAATGAAAATTAATTATAACAAAGCTAAGTGTTATAAAAGCTATTTCAAATTTTTCTAAGTATTACTAGTGTTTAAAAATTTTAGACTTTTTTACTCGTATATTTTGATATATGGCAAAGGGGGAGAGTAGGAAAATTCAAAAGTTGGAAAATTCAAAAAACAAAAAGGAGGGCTTTTATTAAGGGGGAGTTTAGTATTACAAAGTTAAAAGTTTCCAGCTTAACTGTGCTTGCATTTAAAGTTTACTTACTTAAGCTTGGTTAAAACTTAATGCATCTTTTTGTTATCGCATGTTTTTTTACTTAACTTTGAATTTGGGTTGCCATAATCAAAAAGGGGGAGATTGTTGGTGCGGGAAGCATCTAACGATCGAACCTGAGTTTTGATAATGGCAAAGGATTCAAAGTTAAGGTGTGTTGTGATCTAACATGTTGAATGAGTATTTCAGGAAAAGTCCTAACTGCGGTTAGGCAGGTGAAAAACCCTAGGGGGTGGTAACCCTAGGTCCTAGGGGTGGTAACCCTAGGTGGAGAAAAGTCCTAGCTGCGAGGCAAAGGAAAACCCTAGGGGTGGTAACCCTAGGTCATGGGGTGGTAACCCTATACGGAAAGTCTTGGCGGTCGGTGGCTTCAGGCAAAAGTCCTAGGGGTGGTAACCCAGGTGGAAAGTCCTAGTGTCGAACCGGTGAAAGTCCGGACTAGCGGGAAGCGGATGTCACAGAAGTCAAGCATCGAGTCTTGAGCAAAGTCCGATGGAGGATCTGGCAACAGTAAATCTCACAGTGGAGTAGGTGAGGGACGCGTTCCCTGGAGGAACAGTAGGCGTCGAGTCGACCTAGGGTTTCCGGTTGGAAACCCGAAGTCAGGCTCGGATAGTCCGGAGACTATCATTATCACTTCTATTATGTTTCTGTGCTAACTTTGTTTTGCAGGGTATGTGTTTGGGACTAACACATTTTGCAGGAACAAAGGAGCAAGTTACAACTCGGATGAACAGTGTCCGAGGCGCCTCCATGGAGCTTGGAGGCGCCTCGGGTGCGAACCAGGAAAAGCCAGCGCAGAAGGTTGGAGGCGCCTTAGATGAAGATTCAAGGCGCCTTGGGTCGAAGGTTGAAGGCGCCTTGGGTAGGCTGAAGGCGCCTTGAACTGGATGAAGTTCGACCAAGTCTGTGCTGATCTCCGCGGGTGACTCGGCCTATTTAAGGCGCCTTGAAGGGCTTCAAGGCGCCTTGGATGCCCTTTATAAGGGGTCTTCGAGCAGCAGTGAAGTATAACGAATTCCAAGTCTTCTTTCTTCAACGTGCTGCTCCGAAAGACTCCCGGAAGTGCTGCTACAAGTCTCCGACAACCCAGAGCTCCAAGATTTCTCTTTTCGTCGTCGCTATAGATTTCTTTTATCGCATTTTCTGTAATACTTAGTTTGTAATAATCGAGCTTATAGTTGTTGCCCACTGGAAACGATCAAGGATCGCGGGCCTTCGAGTAGGAGTCGCCTTATGCTCCGAACGAAGTAAAAATCTCTTGCGTCTTTGTGTGTTTGTTTTTTCCGCTGCATTAACTCTTACGCTTTTTACGATTCCGATAATCGAACGAAATAGCCACGAGCGCTATTCACCCCCCTCTAGCGCGTCTCGATCCAACAAAGACCACCATTATTGGAACCAAATGGGTCTTCAAAAATAAGTTAAATCAAAAGGGAGAAGTCGTAAGAAACAAGGCAAGACTTGTAGCCAAGGGCTATAGTCAAGTCGAAGGCCTCGATTATGATGAGACTTATGCTCCCGTGGCCCGATTAGAGTCCATTCGTTTAATGCTAGCTTTTGCTGCACATAGAGGCTTCAAGCTCTATCAAATGGACGTTAAATCGGCCTTCTTAAACGGTTTCATTAAAGAAGAGGTCTTTTTTGAACAACCACCGGGTTTGTGAATATCGAAGCTCCAAACCACGTGTACAAGCTCAAGAAAGCTCTTTATAGGCTTAAACAAGCACCTCGAGCTTGGTACGAAAGGTTGTCAACTTACTTACTAGAAAAGGATTTTGTAAGAGGTCAAATAGATCCAACACTATTTCTGCGTAGAGATGGTGAAAACATATTTGTAGCCCAGGTGTATGTCGATGACATAATTTGTGGCTCAAATAACAAAGACTATTTGAATGAATTTATCACTCACATGGAAAGTGAGTTTGAGATGAGTCTGGTGGGAGAATTGACATTCTTCCTTGGACTTGAAATCAAACAAACTCGAGATGGCATTTATGTCCATCAGACAAAATACACTCAAGAGATGCTCAAGAAATTCAAAATGAGTGACTCTAAGGAAGTATCCACTCTAATGGCGACAAACACTCGCCTTGACAATGATGAGAATGGAAAACCAGTTGATCTAACGCAATATAGAAGCATGATCGGTAGTCTTCTATATCTCACAACTAGTCGACCGGACATACTTTTTGCTGTGGGCATGTGCGCTAGATATCAAGTATGTGCCAAGGAATCTCATTTAATTGCAGTTAAGAGAATCTTGAGATACCTTAAGGGCACAATTAGAGTAGGTCTCTGGTATCCTCGTACTGAGTCTTTTGATTTGATAGGTTATACCGACTCCGATTATGCTGGGTGCAAATTGGATCGGAAAAGCACTAGTGGGGGTTGCCAATTTTTAGGTTCATCATTGGTTAGTTGGTCAAGTCGGAAGCAACATTGCGTTGCTCTCTCCACGACCGAGGCTGAATATATTGTCATGGGAGAGAGTGTATCACAATTGTTGTGGATGATCCACACCCTAGAAGATTATGGGCTTTCGTATAAGGGAATGCCAGTGTTGTGTGACAACATCAGCACAATAAACCTAACGAAAAATCCAATCCATCATTCAAGGACCAAACACATTGAAGTGCGTCATCACTTCATTAGAGATCACATAGCTAGGGGAGACATTGCGCTCACATATGTTGAGTCAAAATCAAACCTAGCCGATATTTTCACCAAACCCCTTCCGGAAAATGAATTTAGTCATTTAAGGAGAGAATTGGGAATGTGTTTGGCTCAATAGGCCATTAGGACTTCATCATGATTAATAAGGACAATTAAAATGACAAGAGAAATTGGGAAAGTAATTTGGGCAACTTGGGGACATCTCACACAAACTATAAGGTTTAACAAATTATTTTTGTTTGTTAGAAATGGGGTGAGATGCTAGGATCAGCCAAATTATTCAAAATGTATCATGCATCCCTTGAATAATTAGGTTGAAGAGACATAAATCGAGTATGGGGAAGACCATTACATAATTCATGTGTATTTGGTTCCTAGATCTTACTCATATATTCCAACCAAGGAAACTTTGTTGGACCTTTACCTAGAAATTATCTAACTTTGGTTGATGTGTTGATTGATACATTTCATGGTTTTGATTGAAAATAGGACAAGTTGTTGAAGTAATGATAGCAATTTGGATATATTTTAACAAACTCGAAACTGATCATAGCAAGGATGTGTTTTGAACCAGGTAATAAATAACCTGAGTCTTGATTAATACCTTGGTTCACTATAGATCATAGTTTCAGAAGTTTTTCTGGTTTTGAAACCTTAAAGTTCAAAACGTCTGAACTCTATGTGTTTGGAGTTGGTCTGAGTTTTTTTTTTTGTTTAGAACCTTCCGGTTCTGAACAATTTCAGACCATAAGAGCTCATCTTTCGGAAATATTTGTGTTTGTAGATTCTTCAGGTTCTAGGTTTTGAATTTGGAAGTTTCTGAACTTCTTGAGTTCTGAATCTTCAAAATTTTCGATAGAAAACTTCTACGAATTTCAGTTACTGAATGGAGAATCTTCAATTTGTTAGACACTGATCGGTCTACAGCCCGATCAGGAGAGGCTGGATCGGTCTGTCGACCGATCCAGAACTCTCTGTTTGTTTACTGATCGGTCCAGGGACCGATCAGGAGGTTCCCTGATCAGTCCACCGACCGATCAGGGTATTCCCTGACCGATCAGGAGGTTCCCTGATCGGTCAGGATCTCTCCTGATCGGACAGCCGTCCGATCATATCAACACCTGGATCGATCACCCATCCCTCTTAACTCTTCTCAGTCCTTTCTCTTCCCATTCCACGCCTCAGAACCCATCGACATCATCCAAAGCATTTCTTTCCCCCGCTTGGGTCACAAACTGGCACTGCCCAGCTCGGCAGTATTACTCGTGCTATCCACCCTCGAGCAGCAGCATACCGCCTCAGGGACTCATTCCTCCAGCTGATGATGATGATGCTCCTCATATTGAGGATGTTGATTGATACACCTTGTTTTATGTTGGTCATTTTGATTGCCTATGTTTCGGATACTGTTTGATAGATACATGTGTCTGACCTGGATATTAGCTGTTTTTATATATTTATGCTACTCGTTTTTCTATTACTTGCTTCTCTTTATGTTTCAGTTCTTATTGGCTATTTATATGCTTTTCATATGCCATATCTTGATTGTCTCTTATTTACTGTCCGATAATACACTTAGAGGGAATTCTATGTGGATTAAGAAAGAGACCGTATGGGTTAAGGAGGAGTCCTTTAAGTCTTATTACCTAATTCGCACCTTTTCGGTGTTTGACAAAGGGGGAGAAGATGACTAAGTTTAGAGATGAATGAAGTTTTGATTTTAGGGGAGAGGATAACCTTGAGGATTATTGACTTCCTTACATAGTGTTGTATCCGTCTTAGGGGGAGGATCTTGATTCTCCTAAAATTATGGAAATATGAGCATTTCTGATCTAAACTTAAATCATGTTGTCAAACAACAAAAAGGGGGAGATTGTTGATACAGTCTGACCTGGTTGTTGTTTTGATGTTGACACTGATTTAAGTTTGTATCAGATATTAATTAAACTCAGATTGATTACTGATCAAGGTTGATCAGGTGGAAGGGAAAAGTCCAAGTATGGAAACTTGGCATGCGAAGTCGGAGAGGGCTCGGTAGCTCGTTCTCCGGACTAGGTCAGAGAGGGCTCGGTAGCTCGTTCTCTGGACCGGACGAAGTCGGAGAGGGCTTGGTAGCTCGTTCTCTGGACCGGTAGCTAGTTCTCCGGACGGCCGGAGAGGGCTCGGTAGCTCGTTCTCCGACTAGGTCGAGAGGGCTCGATAGCTCGTTCTCCGGACTAGGCCAGAGGGTAGCTCGTTCTCTAGACCGGGAAGGCTTTAGGGTTTAGGGTGGGAAGCTCAAAACCACATAGGCATTGGATCGGTGCATTGGACCGATCCGGTGATCTATGGTTATCGATCGGTTACCGATCAAGAACCAATCGATAACTCTTTGTGAACTCACCGAGAATTACTGATCGATCTCAGGAGGCAACGGAGTTCGGGAGAAAGGATAGGGAGATCGATGCGTGGACCGATCCACCTAGCTCGATCGGTCCACGCCGATCGAGCCCTCTGGACCGATCGGTGCGATCGGTAGTTGGTCTGACCGATCCACAATAATGGTCTGTAGTTTCTGCTGTTTCTCTACAACTTCTAATTCGTCTGATTTAACCATCTGCAGTGAGCTTTTTAAATCTGCAGGTTGCAGGTATCATGCCAATGCTTAAATTCAAATCAAGCTCCATCAGAAGAATAAGACAAAGTGTTCTTTCTACTGTATTTCGTTGCAAATGGTGCAATTGGAGCATCAACGTTTACTGGCTGCGATCTGGCTGCGACCAGCTGGCAATCAGCTTGACTCCTGTTTATTGGTTCGAGCTCAGATACACCTGTGAAGACCATGGGTTCTATTGGTGTGAGTTCAGAGAACCAGATGAGGAGGAAGAGTGATTGGCGACGCCTTAGCTGGAAAAGCAGAGGCATAAGAAGAAGGATGAAGAGATTTTTCGGAGAAGGAACTAAGAAAGAAAAACTCTCTGCCGATCAAGCGAGTGTGCTAAGCTTTGAGCTCTTGGCTGAGAAGCTGCTTCCTTCTTGCGCTCTACTTTCACTGTCGTCTTCGCGTGGCTGTGAGTATATTCTTCATTCTCTTTAGCCACTGATCATTGTAAGTCTTGTGCTTTATTTACATATCTTATGAGACTTTGTGGAGAGGTTACTCCACCGAGAAGGAGGAGATCTTTAGCCGGAATCTATCCGGGGTGTGATCTACCGAAAGATCAAGGGATCGCCCACCTTACGGGCACGCCGAGGAGTAGGGGTAAGTTATCCCCGAACCTCGTACATACTGGTGTTAGTGGTGTTTGTCTCTTTTTCTTGTATTATCTTTTCGTTTGCATATTTCCGTTGCGCTAACGATTTGTAGGAAGAAATTCTTTAAGCTTTTAGAGGAGACTATTCACACCCCCCCCCCTCTCTAGCCATCCGAAGATCCTAACAATCATGTTATTGTGGAGATACGTGGACATCCTTTGGGTATAACAAATGGTATCAGAGTCATGGTCCAGATCAGATGCAATGTGGGGTGACCTTGAACGAAGTTAAGGGTGGGCCTATAGTAGGTCAGGGGTGATCGGATGCTTGTGAGGAGGCCCGGAGCAAGTCAGAGTGACTGAATGCTCGCGGGGAGGCTTAAAGTAGGTCAGGGTGATCGGATGTTCACAGGGAGTCCAAAGGAGGTCAAGGTGACCATATGCTTGCGGGGAGACCTGGAGCAAGTCAGGGTGATCGGATACTTGCGGGGAGACAAGTAGGTTAGGGTGACTAGATGCTCGCGGATAGGCCCGAAGCAGGTCAAGATTGACCGGATCCAGTTGCCTGTGGGGAGGTCCGAAACAGGTTAGTATGACTGAATGCTCACTGGGGGCCCATACCATGAGAGTAATTGTGGTCATTTGTTTGAGGAAAGGATTGTTGGGATTCAATCTAAGTCCTATATTAGAAAGATTTGGTAAAGATCATGAGTTTAAAAGGATGTAGAATATCTCCATTGGCATGAAACCTTTTGGATAGAGTCTAAGAGCAAAGCCATGAGGGCCTAGGCCTAGGCCCAAAGTGGACAATATCATGTCATTGTGGAGATATGTGGACATCCTTTGGGCACAACAAATGGTATCAGAGCAAAGACGCTTCAGGAAGACTAACCGCCAAACGAAGCACACAAGATGGTCGAACCAATCATCTACCCACCAAAGTTCGAGGGAGAGTTCGCGAGTTAGAAAAAGCGAATGGAGGTATTTTTTTAAAACTGATTTTGAATTGCTTTTAATAATGAAATTCAATTTTGTAGCACCCAAAGGTAAGGAAGAATACCAGTGGATGAAGAAGAAGCAGACTGACTTTGCAGCAAACGTCATATTAGAGTTCCATCTGCTGAGCATCCTACTGCCACAAAAAGTCAACCGGATCGACGCCTACAACTCAACAAAGGAGCTTTGGGAGAAGTTTCTTGAGCTACACGAAGGGACGTCCGAAGCCAAACTCGCGAGACGGGATCTGCTAAGGAACAAGCTGAGTAACATAAAATTGGAAGTAGAAGAAACCATTGCACATCTTCACTCGAGAATGAAGGAACTAATCACCGGACTCATGAATCTCGGAAAATAGGTAAAAATCCGAGATTTGCTAAGGTACGCGTTTAATGCATTTCTTAGAACTACCGAGTGGGCATCATTAGTAGATGCTTACTATATATCTAAAGATTTAGAATCTGTCACCTTAGAAGAAATATTTTCAACATTTGAAGTTCATGAAACGAGATGTGCAGATTCGAAGGAGCCGAAGCACAATATTACCCTCAAGGCAAAGATGGATAAACTAGATTCAGAATCCTCTCTCAACGACAATGACAAATAGGCAATGATGATAAGATGATTTAAAAAATTATTTAAATATAGGAAAACTAACCATATGTAGGATAGAAAGAAAAGAAATTGTGAAACAACACTTGTACGCTTTTAGTTTTCTGTTTAGCCTTTTGATTCTGTGCGTTCATTGCTGTAAGAAGATTCTCTACCCAGAGGAGATTTTTAGTGTGTTTTTTCATATGCCTTGGATTAACAACCTTCCCAGTTGTAACCAAGTAAATCTGTTGAGCCTCGTCTTTTTAGTTTATTATTATTTCTATGTTTATGCAAGTGTTTTAATTAAGTTATAAGTTCGAGAAATGTCTTTTTGTTTTATTTTTATGCAGGGACTATTCACCCCCACTAGCCGGCCGCCAAGGGTCCTAACAGCACTGAGTTCATTCTTTCCCGTGTCATTCTTCCAGTTCGCTTGCATCTTTTGTCATGGCTAACTGTCTCTGATGCTCCTTAGCCATCGGGTACATGTGTGTTCTCCTAAGTTTCTTTACACTTAGACACACATATTAAATCTCACAATGACCTAACTTAAACTTATTTGATAACATGTCAAAATACCACTAAACACATGCCCTCAGAAAAAAAAAACTCCTCCCACCTCCTAGTCAACTTGACAGTTGGTTATAAACTGACTCCATAATTTATATATTTTCACATAATCTGAGAACAAATTATGAGGGATGTCTAGAATGAATCTAATCATCTTTTTACTATAAAAATAGACATAAACTAGTTAATTCTAAAAGTTGGTACTTATAATACGATTATAGAAGCTTCTATAGACACTCGGTGTTTTTATTTATTTTGTTTGAGTCTTATATAATATATTTTAATCAAAATTATTAAATAGATTAAATCCAATCAAATTTCAAAATCGTCTCTCTATTACGTTCCTTGGAGCATCTCTATCCAGCTCAACACTACTAGAAAAATGATGCTTTCAAAATTAGATTATTTTGATATGTTTGACAAAGTGTGTAGTTGACAGGAACTTATTTTTCTAACTATATCGATTGTATAAAGATTTGGAATATCTGTACATCAGCTCATGGAACTTGATGACTCAACGTAGTCAAGTTGATTGGTTTGGGCTCGATGGCTTGAAAGCTTAACGAAACTTGGTGCATTCGAGAGATACTCGATGGTGATAAAAAAACGACTATGCTCATTTTTAGTGTCTTCGTCAATCTATCTCAGGGTCAACACGGATTGAGATAAATCATGTAAGATAGCTGGAAGGACATTTAATTTAATTCTTAGGAGAATGGATCCTATGAGAATATCAACATGATGATGTATCAAGTCAATAAGATCTAGCATATTTGATGATTATGTAGTTGATTGGACCGTTCAATTAATAGATGAGTTACCTAAATGTGAAGTTATATTTTTTAGCGACCAAGTGCTCATGTGAAACGCTCCTTAAGGAAATAATCCAAATTGAAGACATCAACACAATTCTTTAGTAATCTTACCTCCTAAAGTGTTGCATTCCATTTCCATCTGAGAGGAGAGTGTCGTTGTAATCATCTCTTGTGAAGGAGCAAAACTTGAATATTTTTATTAGACAATTTTATCAGAGATAGAAAGAAAACAGTCTGAATTGAAATTATAAATTAAATCAAATTTATCTATTGAGTTGACTTAAGTTGATAATCTCAGACTGTTAAATAGGAAAAGAAGAACTATGAACAAACTGGCTATAAAACTAGACTGTCATGTATGCCCAAGTGCAGACTCCTGACTGTCGAGTTCAAGTACAAACTCCTGAGTGCAGACTCTTGACTGTCGATTCTAAGTGAAGATTCCCGACTTCCGAGTGCAGATTCCTGACTATCTAATCCAAGTGCAAACTCCCGACTACAGAGTATAGACTTCCGACTCCCGAGTGCAGACTCCTAATTGTCGACTCCAACTCCGAGTGTAGTCCCAAGTTCGAGTGCAGGAAAGAAGATGTCAAGGCTTGTTTTTAAGCAATTTCCTTAAAACAGATCTGTCATCTTTCAACTACGCTTTGAGGTTATGTTGGATGTCTATTTTCTAGGATACAATGATAGAATCATGTACACGATCAAGCATTGGTTGTTTATTACGAACTAAGAAAGTACTATATTGCTATCACGAGAAAACCACCAAGCAAAAATGCACGGCGGAGAACAGATTTGGGGAACGAAGGTGGATGGAGATTCACTTCTTTGCTAGAGCTTTCGCTTCTGCATCACCCTCTTGCTTAAGACCATGGTCTCCTTATATAGGAGCATCATTCTAATTTACATTGAATGCCGAGTAAAGGTCAT